>NC_035446.2:166767011-167075166 GCF_002127325.2 Helianthus annuus
AAATTCCCTGTTTACAAAAACATATTTATTTATTTATTTATTGAGCCATATTCTTCAAGCTGGTAGTGCTACGCGGCACTTTTCCCTGGTTAACAGTAAATCACCTGAAACATGTTTAAAAAGGTTTTATCAGCAAGGAAATACTGGCGAGTCATTCAATTTACACAAAAACGACACATTTGTTATAATTTACAAGACTAAGAGCGATTTCAATTGCCACTATCTTACAATTATCTGGTCTAGTGTCACGCCCTGGTGACTATGGTCATACCACCATTGGGTCCTTTCACCCAATAGTGATGATTATCACTATTTTGGTTCGTCCACCTAAAAGTGAGAAAACAGTAGTAATGTGCACAATACCCCACTTACTTCCAGTAATTTAAGATAACAAAGACTTACCCCCTGTAAAATATAACTGGAAAATAATCTGAGGTTTTGTAAACAGTTTTGATAAAAAGAGAATGACTCACATTGCAAGTTTAGTTGGACAGAACTTTGCCTACTGATTTAGCCTTATAACCTAGTTAAATAATAATGCACACGAAACTAGGTCAGTAACTTAATACAACATTTACGATAAACTCACGAAATGAAAACCCTCACGACGAATGACAAAGTATAGCCCGAATTCGGGTAGCACTTAAATATCCATCGGATCGGTTTCAATCGATCGGACATTGTATCGTAGAAGTGATCGAGTTAATACCCTGTACTCGTAGCAGCATTTTCCTATGGAAATCTATGAAAATGAGCAGTGTATTTCGTGTTTGAAGAAATTTTACGAACACAGATGAAAAGGCCATGCACTGCTCGTTTTGTAGCTGAATTTTGAGTCTCTCGCGGCCCGCGTAAATCTAAAGTGACTCTTACGCGGCCCGCGAGGGCCACCCTAGCTACGGCTAGGGCTAGCGTGTCACGTGTAGGTTTGCCACGTGGTTGACACGTGGCCCTAATCGTTATTCGGATCATCCACAAGCTGTCGCGCCCCGCGTAAGCTTAGCTTAATGCTTACGCGGCCCGCGAGCGACCAACAAAATTTGAATTTCTTTATTTTTCACAAGGTTTAGGGTTTTAGGGGTCCGGGTTTCCACTTACGGGTCGTTTTGTGATATTTTTGCAGGTCCTTACATCCTCCCCACCTTATTTAAAATCTCGTCCTCGAGATTTACTGGAACAGGTGCGGATACTTTCGTTTCATTTCCGATTCCAATTCCCATGTGTACTCAGGTCCTCTTTTTGAATTCCACTTTACTTTGACCAGTACCAGTCTTTTGTGTTTGAGCAACTTAACCTTTCTGTCTTCTATTTGAAGTGGTTTTTCGACAAATTTCAACTTTTCATTTACCTCTATATCTTGAAGAGGTACTACCAGGGACTCGTCAGATAAACACTTCTTGAGATTAAATACATGAAACACGTCATGTACCCCGGCTAACTCTCTGTGTAGTTGTAAGCGATAGGCAACTGGTCCTATTCGTTGGATCACTGGGAATGGTCCTATGTACCTTGGACTTAGCTTTCCTTTCTTACCGAACCGAACTACTCCTTTCCAAGGAGAAACTTTTAAGAGTACCTTGTCTCCAACTTAAAATTCTAATGGCTTGCGTCGATTGTCTGCATAACTTTTCTGACGATCTCGAACCGTTTTCAGTCTTTCCTTGATTTGACTTATTTTCTCGGTGGTTTCCTGTACAATCTCGGGACCTGACAATTGGCTTTCTCCTATTTCGGCCCAACATACGGGAGTTCGACATTTTCATCCATACAATGCTTCGAACGGGGCAGCTTCGATGCTTGCATGATAACTATTGTTATATGAGAATTCTATTAAGGGTAGATAGCCATCCCAGTTTCCACCAAAATCTATGACACATGCCCTGAGCATGTCTTCCAGAGTTTGGATCCTCCTTTCACTTTGTCCGTCTGTTTGGGGATGGTATGCAGTACTTAAATTCAGTCGGGTCCCCATTGCTTCTTGGAAACTTGTCCAAAAATGCGAAGTGAAACGACTATCCCTATCCGATACTATGGAGAGTGGGACTCCATGTAAGGATACTACCTCGTCCATGTATAATTTTGCTAATCTTTCCATGCTAAAGGTTTCTTTCATTGGCAGGAAGTGGGCTGATTTGGTTAATCGATCCACAATCACCCAGATTGCATCGTTACCTTTCCTGGTTTTGGGTAACTTAGTGACAAAGTCCATTGTTATTAGTTCCCATTTCCATACAGGCATTTCTAATTGTTGGAGTAACCCTGAAGGTTTCTGGTGTTCTACCTTAACTTGTGAACAAGTTAGACACTTAGATACATATCTAGCTATGTCCTTTTTCATTCCTATCCACCAGAAGTTATTTTTTTAAATCTTGGTACATCTTGTTGTTACCAGGATGCATGGTATACCTAGATTTATGGGCTTCCTCTAAAATCTTATCTCTTAAATTTCCTTGCTTAGGGACCCAAATCCTTTTCTTGTGGAATCTCCAAATTCCATCGGTCCCTTGTTCTAATTCCTTTATTCGTCCTTTCATTCCTGCAGCATCATCCTTGATTGTTGTCTCCTGTACATTCTTCAATTGTTCCATTAAATCTAATTGTAGATTTAATCTAAGAGCACGAACTCGTCTTTGTTTGTCATGATACTTACGACTTAGGGCGTCTGCTACTACATTTGCCTTTCCCTCGTGATATTGAATATCACAGTCGTAGTCACTTAGAATTTCCATCCATCTTCTTTGCCTCATGTTTAATTCTTTTTGCCCAAATATATAACTTAAACTCTTATGATCTGTATAAACGGTAAACCTACTTCCATACAGATAGTGTCTCCAAATCTTAAGGGCAAAAATTATTGCTCCTAACTCTAAGTCACGAGTCGTATAATTTTCCTCGTGCTTTTTCAATTGCCTTGAGGCATACGCAATTACCTTTTTGCGTTGCATTAGCACACATCCTAACCCTAGCTTAGAAGCGTCACGATAAATTTCAAAATCTTCTGTCCCTTCTGGTAAGGCAAGAATTGGGGCGTTTGTTAATTTTAGCTTTAAAGTCCTAAAGGCCTCTTCTTGCTTGGGTCCCCATTCAAACTTAACTGTTTTACAGGTTAGCTTAGTTAATGGTACAACTATCTTAGAAAAGTCTCTTATGAAGCGCCTGTAATACCCAGCTAATCCTAGAAAACTTCTAACTTCGGCAGCTGATTGTGGGACTTTCCACTTGGTGACTGCTTCTATTTTGGAGGGATCTACGTGAATACCTTCGTGATTCACCATGTGACCTAAGAATTGCACTTCCTGTAGCCAAAATTCACACTTCGAGAATTTGGCCTAAAGCTTTTCCTTTCTTAACAAAGTTAAGAGTGCATGTAGGTGCTCACAATGTTCGTCCTGGCTTTTGGAATAAATAAGTATATCGTCAATAAAGACAATTACAAATTTATCCAAATACGACTTACAGATTCTATTCATCATGTCCATAAATGCTGCAGGAGCATTCGTTAACCCAAATGGCATGACTGTAAACTCGTAGTGACCATACCTAGTTCTGAAAGCAGTTTTAGGTATGTCTTCTTCTTGTACCTTCAATTGATGGTATCCGGAGCGTAAATCTATCTTAGAAAAATATTTAGCTCCCTGAAGTTGATCAAAAAGATCATCAATCCTAGGTAATGGGTATCGATTCTTAATTGTAACCTTATTCAATTCCCTATAATCGATACACATTCGCATTGAACCAACTTTCTTTTTCACAAACAACACTGGTGCTCCCCAAGGGGATGAACTAGGTTGTATGAATCCTTTGCTTAATAATTCATCTAACTGCTTTTTCTGTTCTAACATTTCGGTGGGTGCTAACCGATAAGGCGCCTTAGCTATTGATGTAGTTCCAGGGATTAGATGAATTCTAAATTCTACTTCCCTATTGGGCGGTAATCCTGGTAGTTCTTCTGGGAATACATCCGGGTATTCTGATAGTACAGGAATTTCCTTAAGTTCTTTACTTTTAGTGTTAATGATTACCGAAATCATATACACTATTCCTTGCTTTCGATCATAACTAGCAACTTTCATTACTGAAATGAACTTCATTGGTTTACATGGCTTATCTCCTGTAACCATAATTATTTCTCCTGTGGGTGTATGAATTTCTATGGAATTCTTGTCACAGAGGATTCGAGCATGGTTACCCACACGAAATCCTTGGGTAATCTTTTGGGCAAATTCCTTTTTCCTATTTTCCTCTCTTGTACGTACCAGCCCGTCGGTTAAAGTATTTGCCAATTCAACCGCATCGTCAATTGTGTGGGGTCTCGCAGCTTTGACGATATCACGAATCTCGATAATTAAACCCCAAATATAGCGAGAAATAAGTATTGGTTCTGGCGAAGCCAGAGTTGGTACAATTCTGGCATACTCGAAGAATTTCGAAGTATACCTTCGACAGTCAACATCCACCATCCGGTGGTTCAGGAACTTATTTGTCATTTGTTCCTTTTCATAGTCGGGACAAAATTTTCTTTCCATCAATCGCTTAAATTCATCCCAACTCATGGCATAAGCCATGTCACTTCCCTTGGCTTGTAACACCGTATTCCACCATTCCAATGCCTCTTCCTTGAAGAGGTGGTATGCATACATAACCTTGTCTTCTTCAGCGCATTTACTTATTTTAATTACTGCTTCGGTCTTTTCTAACCAACACAGCGCAGCAGTGGCCCCTTCATTGCCTGCAAATTCAACTGGCTTACAGGCAAGAAATTCCTTATAAGTACAACCAGGTGTTGCAACTTTCATTTTCTTAAGTATTGGGGCTTGAACCACATTATTACATTGTTGCCGTCTCCATTAACATTGTTACTGAAATTATCATCCCGAGTGTGTTTGTTGTGGTTGGCTTGCGAAGGGTCAGCAGGATGTTTAACGGCTGCAACAATTGTCGGAATAGCATTGGCTATTCCATGGGCAACGATATTTTCTATGTCTTGCCTATTAAGAAAATGATCCTCATTGTTTTGTTCATATTGATTAACTTCATTGACTGGTTGGTTTTCTGCGTTTTCCATCTGAATAATTAACAATATATGCAAATTATTACCACAATATAGATAACAACCAAACACAATAAAGCAATCACACATAATCACGTCAACACGACATCCTTGAAATCAGTGGCTCTGATACCACCTTTTTTCTGTCACGGCCCCCGACCCGGTTTTTACCCGTTTCAGGAGCCGCGGGACAGAAACCCGTGGTATTGGTGTTTATTTTGGCAGCGGAAATTTTAACAGGATCTTTTAAACTGAAAATGCCCAATTATTTTATTTCACATTTTGGGACAAACCCCATAATTTACAATAATTGAATTTCTCGGGGAAATTCCCTGTTTACAATAACATATTTATTTATTTATTTATTGAGCCACATTCTTCAAGCTAGTAGTGCTACGCGGCACTTTTCCCTGGTTCACAATAAATCACCTGAAACATGTTTAAAACGGTTTTATCAACAAGGAAATACTGGCGAGTCATTCAATTTGCACAAAACGATACGTTTGTTATAATTTACAGGACTAAGAGCGATTATAATTGCCACTATCTTACAATTATCTGGTCTAGTGTCACGCCCTGGTGACTATGGTCATACCACCATTGGGTCCTTTCACCTAAAAGTGAGAAATAGTAGTAATGTGCACAATACCCCACTTACTGCCAGTAATTTAGGATAACAAAGACTTACCCCCTGTAAAATATAACTGGAAAATAATCTGAGGTTTTGTAAACAGTTTTGATAAAAAGAGAATGAGTCACATTGCAAGTTAAGTTGGACAGAACTTTGCCTACTGATTTAGCCTTGTAACCTAGTTAAATAACAATGCACACGAAACTAGGTCAGTAACTTAATACAACATTTATGATAAACTCACGAAATCAAAACCCTCACGACGAATGACAAAGTATAGCCCGAATTCGGGCAGCACTTAAACATCCATCGGATCGGTTTCAATCGATCGGACATTGTATCGTAGCAGTGATCGAGTTAATACCTTGTACTCGTAGCAGCATTTTCCTACGGAAATCTATGAAAATGAGCAGTGTATTTCGTGTTTAAAGAAGTTTTACGAACACATATGAAAAGGCCATGCACTGCTCGTTTTATAGCTGAATTTTGAGTCTCTCGCGGCCCGCGTAAACCTTAAGAGACTCTTACGCGGCCCGCGAGGGCCACCCTAGCTACGGCTAGGGCTAGCGTGTCACGTGTAGGTTTGCCACGTGGTTGACACGTGGCCCTAATCGTTATTCGGATCATCCACAAGTTGTCGCGCCCCGCGTAAGCTTAGCTTAATGCTTACGCGGCCCGCTAGCGACCAACAAAATTTGAATTTCTTTATTTTTCACAACGATTAGGGTTTTAGGGGTCCGGATTTCCACTTACAGGTCGTTTTGGGATATTTTTGCAGGTCCTTACATAATAACCACTATAGTACGATATACGAAAACAATTTTAAACTTCACATTAAAATATGTTATTATTCTTTACAAAACAAACAACTTATATCATTTTTTAATTTAATTTGTAAAACAAAGAAATCAAAATCTTTACTTTATTTGACAACATTACACCCACATATAATTTAGATTTCGCACACAGAACAACCCATGCACCCCATGCATGACATAGATCATGCACACACAACATCCACAACCTTGGTTCATATTTATATAAGCAAAGGCTCATAGTTGTTTACCAAATATGGTTCTTAGTCGCTGGAAACAAATGGGTTCATAGCTTGAATCAAACAAAAGTAAGAAGGCTCACATCCTTACCTCCACTGATGGACTGAACAAACGGATCTGTTTCGCGTGGACGATTAGCATAAGGAGGGCGCTGCAACGACCACTGATTGGCTGCGGCGAACGGTGAAGCTGTTGTAGTTTTCCGTGGTGATCGCAACAACCGAATACGAGACATAGATGATGATGGCGGTGGTTCTAGAGGCTACAAGGTATGAAGCCGGTGATGAAGGTGGGTCAACCAGAGATTGAGACAATGATGGGTACACGGTTCATGATGGTGGTTGGATCATGAATTAGAAACTTCTCAAAGTCTTTGAACAGTGGTACATCGATGGTTGTAGCGGTGAACAGGCTAATTTTGTCGGTGCGGTAATGGTCGCGGCGAACTAGCGTGGCAACGGAATGGCTGACCTGAATGGTGCAGTTCGCGGAATGCGAGGGGCGATCAATGGTACTGACCCTGGTCCGTGGTGGCAGACGGTGGCGCTACAGCAATGTATGGCGGCGCTGAATAGGAAGCAAAGCAGAAAACCGATGGGAGGAGTTCGAATGGGTGCCAAGCTTAAAACGAATATGAAGGTCGACAACAAGAACAAACGATGCCCCATACTTCAGCATATTAGTTTGAGATATAGCATTTGAAAGTATAAAAAAATATAGCCAAAGAGATAAGGAAACAGTTTGCCGATGTCTTATGAATTTGAAATATGCTTAATTATTATTAAATTATCCTATTTCTTTTCCTTCCAATTCATGTAACACAACAAACATGCATATGCATGCATTTTTTTTTCATAAAAGATAATAATAGTTATTATTAAATTATCATACTAAATAAAACATAAAGACTTTTATCTATACTTATTATTACTATTATTAATAGATTTTAATAGTTATGACTTTTCGTATATTACAGCTCGTCTTTCGTATAGATGGAATGAGTTCGTGTTTAGACCATAGGTTACCTGCATCATCCTAACTTTGATCAATGTTCTTGATTTATACTTTGTATCTAAGTCTATAGAGAGTGCTTGTATATTTGCAAGACACAAAGAAGACAATGCATATAACATTTTATAATCAAGAATACGGTTGTAATTATAAATTTTCAGTGACGTTGGTTTATTGTGATTAATAACTTATCTTACACTGAAATCTTATGTGTGCCTGCATGCATTCCTTTAAAGGCAAGATGTTATGTGACTTTCATATGACATTCAATACTTATCCCTTGCATTCTATTCCGGTTGAAGTCTAAAGTAACTAAGGATTAACACACATGTTTCTTGAACTCGGGCTTTGATGTCAGCTTATTACTCCTATGCTTCTCGAAGTGTGACATATTCCATTGTTACACTTTCCAGACTTGGAACATATATTTACGAAACACAACGTAAGATTAATTTGTAAGATATATTCAAAATTTATCTACATAAATTAGTTTGGCAAGCTTAATTGGTCCTTTTGCTATCATTTTGTTTCATCTTAATTATCTATTATTATCATATAATATACTATAATAGACTAACTTGATGTTGTTTGTTATCTTGAAGGAATAGTGAAAACATGCTTAAATGACACAGTTATTCCGAAGTCTAAATTAAGCATAAAGAATGGAAGAATACGTTCATTTCAACGTTTTTAACATTACACTAATTCAAGCAACGTGAAGATGGTTAACGTGTTTTAAGGCTTATGAAGATGGATTAGCATTATACTAATATATGAAAGCAACAACAAAAGATATAAAATAATGAAGCCCCATGTTAGTAGAAACTAATAAAAGAGAGGTTAAAAGAGAAATGAGAGGTAGATAGATGATGCACAAAACAAAAAAAACATATTTACGGAATAATTCAAAGGTAAGAAAAGAACAAAATAAGTTCACTTGCAAAGAATTCGGTACTTCTAAAAGAGCATCGCGAGGGTGTTTTTTTTTTTGGGTGTTAGATATTACTTGCTCAACCAATCAAAACGTTTCTCTCATGCCCTACATACAACACTTTTAAAACTGTACGAGCATGTATAAAGAGAATTGGGTCCCTCCTTTTTTAATATCTTTGTGGAGCATTGCCGGGATTAGAAGTAAACTATAGAGGCGGCTAAAACGGGGGATGATCAAACTTGGCAGTTGTGGACGTCACACCCCAACCGATGCGGAAACATCGAGGTGGGATGAAATAGATTGCTCAAGACTTCATAACTTGCTAATAATGATAATAATTTAAATAAAAATATTTCATTTCATTCTAAATGGAAGTACATAGGCTTGTAAGGAAAATACAATACTTTTGGCAACTTGAACATAATGAAACAAAGGAAATACATAACATGAAAATTTGGGTACGTATATAGTTCATCCTAACCAATTTCTTTAAATCATCAAGGCTGATTTCCTGCAACATGTATTGAAAATAATTTGTCAGCACATAATAGTCGATGAGCATACAAGTTTGGTTTACATAGCATATCATAGAAAGTCTCAAATACAACACGGCAAAATGTTTGCTAAGTTAAAGCTAGCATGCATAATTATAGGTCAAACCCTTGTGTCCATTGAATATTGTATGTGCCCTCAACAAAGTGAATGAAACCGTAAAAATTGATCTAATACATAACAAATACCCAATAAACGGGTTGTTTGCTGCTCTTATAGCGCTATAATTGTTAAGGTGAGCTAGCTAAATAAATGACAAATATAGTGCATGAATGATTCTAGCATGAACAACCTAAGCATAACAAATAGCATGTTTGGTGGATTGAGTGATTGAATATGATTGGTTGTGTGCATTGTGAATTTTGATAGATTATACATGTTATACCCAAAAGTGCATTAAAGCACAAAAAGGGTCAAGTATACTTACGGTTTACTAAAGCTTACAAATTTGAATTGATATGAATGGGATGGTTGGAACACCAAAGTTACCCTACAATGGAAACGAAGGTGTGTGAGTCGATGGAGCTTAATTATGAGTTAGATTCGGGATTTAAGAATTATAACAAGAAAGTATGATATTGTATAAAATACATCTTTTCTATAGACTCGTTCGGATGCTAGGTTTTTTCGTGTTTTTATGGGTACAAAATCACCCATTAGAATCTGAAGTGAGAAATCAAGAACTATGATGATGAACACCATAACTCGTAACTTGTTGGTCATGTATGGAGGTAGGAAGAAGTCCATCCATTTAAACTCATTATATGGATTCACCAAAGCACAAAATCATTAATTTAATTGATGATTTTGGTTGGTCGTGAATGTATAATCTCCTAATTCACCAAGACAACCAAGTGAGTAAACTAGACGAGTGCATTTCAAACATGGATAGTGTTTGAAGACTTGGTGTAATTTGTTCACTTTGTTTTTTTGAAGATTGTTTGGTGACTTAGAATGACAAAATAACTAACTATGCAAGAGAGGAGGTGGAATCATGGTTGGAACCCAAAGCTTCCATTGTTCACACTCTTCCAAAACATAAGTTTCACAACATTGAAGGTTGAGGACTTGGATGGTTTCAACACTTTGTAGGTCAGTTGGGACCTTTTAGGACAACAACCTCTAACCTTCTAGAAATTAACCAAAACACAAGCCCCACAACATGAGTTTAGTTGGGGACAAGGATGGTGCAAGATTTCCACAAGATGAACAAGGATCAAACAAGTTTGTAAAAGTTTTATAAAAACAAAAATAAAATATGACGTTGGACCTCAAGTTTGGTGATGTACCACCTTGATGAACATTGGGTAACATCCTTAGAAGTTGTCCAAGTAGTTTGATACAAGAAAACAAGAAGAACATGGAGGAGAATGTGCTCAAAACTCATGAGACTTGGTACAATCTGCCTAACTTGGAGATTTTGAGAAGATTAAGAGGATTAGAGAGTGGATTTGAGGTGGGGGGGGGGGGGTTATTGCACGGACCTCCCGGCCGCTGGAGTGATTCCACTCCACAAGCTAGTACCGTCCCAATACTGCCTGGCGGTGAATACCCTTGGCCCTGAGTTGATTCCGTTTCCTCTGGGAAGAGGTGTGTGGCTTGTGACCATCACTGGAGTCGAACCCGGGTCTCTTGGAAGAGAAAGGGTGGGACTGACCAACTGGGCTACCCCAATTGGTTAGAGTGGATTTAAGGTGTGTAAAGGGTAGAGAAGTTGTGGAAGGATTGTATATAATAGTGGGTGATTAGGGTTTGGGTTTAAAGGAGGTTAGAATGTGATTAGAGAAGAAAGGAGATGGAAAAAGAGGTCCAATCCACGAGTTGGTAACAATTGTGCCCGTCAGACAGGTCTTGCGGACCATAAGGACATTCAGAAGCTTAATTTTTTATTTTTATTCCTTGATGTTCGGTTGTTTGTTCGTTTATGCACTTTCTTCAATACATTAAGCGTTGTTATGGCACTTTCTTAAATATATCGGTCATGTTTTCGCAAGGATGTTAAGCTCGTTAACCCGAGAAAAATAACACCCCTTATTTTAGTTATCATGTTTTTCAAGTGTTTTTTATTTCTATTGCGTTACTTTTACTTTCACTTCTCACAAATATTAACAGGAATTTACTTATGTATTTCGTTGATACAATCAGGGCCGGCTCAACCATTTTGGTGGCCTAATGCGAAGTAAAATCTTGTGGCCTTTTTCCTAAAAAAATGTATGTAATTGAAAGTTAACCTTGAAGGGCCCAAGTGTAATTATTTGAAATATTGTGTTAAAATTTAAAAACAAGAAAAAAAAAATTGTGAACCAGGGATTCAAACCCGGGTCTCACCAACATCCATACATACACAAAACCACTACGCTACCAACCATCAATTTGTTGATAACCCACACCCTAAATCTTTTATAAATGGACTGTAGTTTCATCAAATTGTGGAGGCCCTATAGTTTTGGTGGCCCAAGGCCCAAACCTCATTTAGCTTACCCTTGGGCCGGCCCTGGATACAATTACCACTTCTATTATCACGTAAAAAAACACTAATACTGAAATTTCAGATTGTTTAACGTACGTCAAATCCAATCTCTTAAAAGAAATTGACGGATTAGAAACCCTTTAAAAGACTTTTATAATCAAACGATCCGTAAACTTTTTCGGTAGTAATAAAATTTTGTCATTGGAAAGTAACAATAGGAACTTTTTTTTTTTCTATTAAAGAAATCTGGTTGCTTTAACATACACTCACAATGAGACACGATAGGTAAGGATACACATGTTCGACTGTTGAGTTGTTTCGTCATGCAAAATGTCGGGCCCACAAAATAAGTTGGATTGTGACATCAGAAAACATAAGAATATGTCGTAAGAGATTAAAAACTTATTAAATCAACGGTATATCAACTACTGCTTTTGTTTACGAAAGATGATATAATAAGTATGAGTGTGTAGTGGTGGATCTGTTAAGGGTTCAGGGGTGTTTGAGATATTACTTAACTTTTTTGTGTGTAAAATGCTCTTGAATGTACGGTGAAAAAGACCTTCGTTTATAAATGTACGGAAAAAAATGTTTACATACCCCATAATTTTTTTTCTAAATTCACTACTATGTATGTGTGTAGGGCGGATATAGAGTGTAACAAGGGGTAACCCCTATTGCCCCTTAACACTTCGACGGTAGTGTAAATTTTGAAAAAATTTGGATATTTTTTTTTATTTTTTACCCCTTTGATTTTTTTTTTTTTTTTTTTTTTTTGAAATGTTGCCCATGTAATAATTTTCTATATCTGCCGTAGTGTCAGGCCCGGCTTTGTGGGCTGGGCAGCCCAGGCAAACGTCAAGGCCCAAAAGGTTTATAGGGCCCAACAAAAATTTAGGGTCAAGATTTTTAAATGAGCAGTGTTATCTTAGATGTTTAATAAATGACTTTAGTAACAAAAATGAATCTAGTTCAATGCTTAAGATTGAAAACCAAGGTCATGAATTTAAAACTCTTCCTTTACATTTTTATTTCCTAAACAATTTTCAGTTAATTCCATGCATTTTTTATTTCATAAACTGTTTTGAACTATCAATTCACTTAATTAATTGACTCTTTGATCTTGTTAACGAGATGATTATATGATTAATTAGTTAATGTTTTGGGTTATAATCTTGAGGTCATGAGTTCAAACCCCATGATTAGCATGTCGTATTGTGGTTTCTTGATATATATTTGATGAGTTTATATTATACCATTTTTTTTGTTTCACCTGAGGCCCAAATTTTTTTTATCATTCTCAGAGACGGCCCTGCATAATGCGTATATATATGGATTACATGTTTGTATATATTCTCACTGATTTACTTTGTAATCCTTTTAGAGCACATAGTTTTATAAAGTTCTTTTAGTTTGATATTATTATATTTTTTAATACAATTTTATATTGTTCTTAAGTCGTTTACATTATCACGATGATCGATGAGATTTCTTTAATATTATTTATATAGCGTATATTATTATTTAAGAAAGAAAATTATAAAAGCAATCTTGAGGGGCAGAAAAGTGTCCACTTATGCAATAAAAACCAACATGGAATCCACTGAAAAATGCTATGATCAGAATCTGTCAAGTAACTTTTACATTAATTAGGTCATGTAATTGATTATAAGACTAGAAGGTATGGGTGCGGGTCCAGCCCTGTCTAGGCCTGGCGCCGCCCCTCAACATCGCCCCCCTTAGCCCCATCCCGTCCTCTCCGTCTGCCTCCAGCCACTCACGACGGGCCCACCTGTTTGAAAATTAGCCGTTGACTTTAAATAAATACCCAACTCTTCCATTTTTTTAAATTACTCTATTTTAAATCTTCCCACTTCTCTCTTCTCTCATCCATTTTTACAAAAAAACTCCATCCTTTTATAAAAAAAAATCATGAATCCTTTCAACCCAAACAATCCCAACCCGAACCCGAACCCGAATCAACTTAACTTTTTTTCGACGCCCGGCTACACTCCGACTATCGATCCTTCATGGGTGTCTCTGCAATTTACCTTTTCGGGTTTTCAACAATCACCCAACGCGTTCAAACAAATGTCTCAACTCCAACAAATGCAACATTTCCAAGCACTCCAACAAATGATGCTACGCAACTCGTTTGAATCTCAAGCGCAATTCGAATCCAACCGCCAACATCACCGGTTCGACTTGACGATGACGAAGAAGAAGTCGTCCCCGATTCGCCACCTCAAAATCTCAAGCGCAAAAAAAACAAGGGGAAGGCGGCTGAAACCGTAGTCGAAACCAAAGGCGATTCGAAACCAAAGGCGAGACCTTGGACAAAAGTAGAGGAGGAGGCGCTAGCAATGGCGTGGGTTAAGTCCTCAACTAACCCGATTGTCGGTATGAACCATACTTTTTTTTTAATTTAATTTTAAAAAGATATAGTTTTTATTTTACTAAGGCAATTTTTTTTAAATTTAGGGAACAACAAAACGGGTGTTGGTTTTGGAAGGCGATAACGGATAAATTTAACGCGATTATGGAGCAAGGCCCGATGCGCGATGTCGATTCCGTCTCTGGCAAGTGGCGTAAAATGAGCAAGATCATCAACCGCTTTTGCGATATTTATAACCTTTATTACATTAATCCTCCTAGTGGGAGTAACGAGGATGACATTCTCAACCTTGCTTTGGCTAAATGGGATGAGAAGAATAAAACTCATTTCGAACACATCCGAGCATGGAAAGTTTTAAAGAAAGAAAACAAATGGAAGCCTATTCCTAACGAGGTCGCAACCGCCAAACGGAGAAAAACTTCGGAGTCTGGAAGTTATAGTGCGGGAGGCTCCACCGCTCGTTGTCACATAGACATAAACGACGAACCGGAATTTGACGAGGAGGAGTTTGCCGTTCACGAGTCGGAACGTCCCCCTGGAAGGGACAAAGCAAAAAAAGAGGCGGCCGGAAAGAGAAAAGCGGGCGGCTCGAACCATACGTCTTCCGGGGCCGGTTCGAAAATGGACGAGTCGATATCCGAATTCCGTTCGTTCAAAGAGCTCACGGCGGAAAAAATATGTTTATAAGAAGAACTTGTCGGCCGACCATGCTCGGGCGGAGGATTTTAGGATTATGAGGTTGGATCTTGACTCAGTTCCGGAGGATGAACGCGAAGTTTACCGTAGGATGAAAGAGGAAGTTAAGAAAAAATGGACCTCGTAGGTTATTTCGCTTTAATGTTTTATTGTCTTAGGATTCGTAATTTTATGTTTATTTTATTTTTTAGGTTATGTAATTTTTATTTATGTTATGTAATTAGGGCTGTAAACGAACCGAACGTTCAGCGACCAGTTCGTGAACCGTTCGGCAGGAAGTTCGTTTATGTTCGTTCGTTTAACAAATGAACAAACATGAACAAGAAATTTCGTTCGATTAGTTAAATGAACGAACATGAACAGAGGTCTCGTTCGTTCGATTGTGTTCGTGAACGTTCGGTAAGGTGTTCGTGAACGTGTTCATGAACATTCGTTGATTTGCGTTCGTTTATGTTCGTATGTTTGTGTTTTAATTGAAGATCTTTGTACTTTCTTATATTTTATTTGTACTTTTTATATGATTAAACTTTTATTTATTTTATTACCCTAACAATTAAACTAGGAAACCCACTTTCACCTTGTTTATGCATCATTTCCCTTTCATTTCTCAGTATTTACATCGGCGAATACGATCAACCTCCGTTCCACAATAAAGGATTCAGGTTCGAGTGCTACTATCTGGCTATCTTTATCCTTCGCCACGTTCACCAAATTTATTTGTGTTCGTGAACCGTTCGCGAACACGCTCATTTACTTAATGAACGAACACGAACATAAAATCTCGTTCGGTAAGTGTTCATGAACCGTTCGTGAACACATTTATTTCCTTAACGATCGAACACGAACAAGGCCTTGTTCGTGTTCGTTCGGTTCATTTACAGCCCTATATGTAATGGATTTAATTTACTTCTTTTATGTAATATTTTTATTTAATTTTTGAATTGTTGTTATAAAGTTAAACAAATAAAAACGATAAACAAATAAAAAATATATTGTTGTGGGCTCCATCCTCCACCCCGTTAAATTAGTTTGGAGGGTCATCCCATATGAGATGGGGATGTGGCGTTCTACGTGGCGGCCCATCCCCTTGAAGATGGATGACCCTCCCCATACCTTCTAGTCTAAGAGCCTAAACTAAATTATAAATAAAATAAAGTTGTATTAGTTATATGGTTTTTTTGTAATCGTAAAAACTGTTATATTTAAGGTGTTGTTTCTTTTTAGATTAAGGGTTCAAGCCTCGTTAAAGACGAATTTAATTTAATTTAAGTCGCTAAAAAATTGTTTTATGGTTTTTATATGCAATGATATCTTTGAAAATCTAATTTTGTCCTTTTTTATCGATTCGTAGCACTAAAAGTTAATTGGCTCAACATAATCAACATAAAAACTATGTTAACATAAGGTCTATTTTCTTTAACTTCATTTACAATAACTTACGATGAAATCACATACCTAAATGGGAAAACAATCAATTATTAATCGATTTAAATTTAAAACTATAAAAACTGCATAACCAAGTATACGCATTACACGAATTATAATCTCATGTAACGCGGGAAAGAAAATGTGACAGTTAAAAACCATTTTAGTTAAAACATGTAAATAAGTGGGTATCAAGGTTTACATTGATTCTAATGGTTCAAATGGTTCAAATACTTGATATTTGTTATGTGTTTAACGTGTCTTTATGGTTTTATAGAACGGATAAGACACATACCCGTTAGTCTTATTTTAAATTTATACATTTTTATTAAGTTATGTGAACCACTTTAACGCCGCTAGGCTCCAAGCTTTTTGATACGTTTTCATAAATAAAAAACTAGTAAAACTAAAATCACCAATCGTGGTGAACTAATGAATGCCCGTCTACCAAAAAGAGAAGCACCACCAAACTCCTTCAAATATTCGACACGTATGAGTATGAGCCTCATAATATTCTCGTGTGTATTTATTTATTTCTTTCCATTTTTACTTTCTCTCATTATTGGTTGGTTGAAAGTTTTTCTTTTGTTTTCTAATTGTATTTCATTATTTTTAAGTTAGTCTTTTCTTTGAAAAGCAAAATTTGTTTAATTTCATTTTTAATTAAAATCTAATTTGCCTTTATGATTAGAATGAAATAAAATCTAATTTAAAAAAAAATTAATTTAGTATTTAATGACAAAATTTATATTTCTATATATACCTAAATTAATTTAAAAAATATTTTCAACAGTGACCCCTTTTGATACTTTGTCGAATTGTCGTTTAAATGATTGGTGGATATTTATTGGTCCTATAAGTAGGACTTTTTTTTTTTTTTGAAACGTATACTTCATAAACAAACCGCCGACCCAAATCGGGCCGACAAAAACAACAACACAAAAACCAACCTACATATTAACAAAGGAAATCCAATCTATCCACTCTACCTCTTTGAATCTAGACCTCTTAGAAAACCAAAAATAACTGAGAGCTTTAACTTCACTCAGAATACAATCTATTTTCACCTGAGAATTAGAAAACTTGAAATTGTTCCTCGCCCGCCATATACTCCAGCACGCAATCGAGATGATACCTTGAACCGCAGCCTTTTTTCTATCTGAAACTTGTAAAGTATCGTGAAAAGTAAGAAGGTCCCTGGAGGAAAAAGCGAAAATGTGAGGGATCTTGCACCAGGAACTAAGCCCATTCCAAACGACCGCCGCCACGCTACATGCAGTAAACACATGGTCTACCGTCTCGTCCTCCGAATTACAAAGCGGACAAGAGATATCCTCGATGTTAACGTTCCTTTTTCTCAAAGCCTCTCCCGTTGGCAACCTGTCCATTTCCATTCTCCAAACATGAATATTAACTTTTGCTGGCACCCACCGGCACCACTCCATAACGAACCACGATACACCAGAATTGTCACTAAGCAAAAGACGTTTTGTCGAGCTAACGGAGTACTCGCCCTTGGAATCAGCCAACCAAGCCCATTGATCCTTGCCGGCAACAAGCCGCACCTCAGACAACAACGAGCAAAGGATCTGAATTCTGTCCGCTAACTCCGCCGCTTGCGACGAAGATTTCCACACCCAGTTGAAAAACAACCCCTCTCCCTGCTCCACAAGCCTATCCTCCACTTTACATTTCTTGTCCGCCTCCAACGAAAACAGGTCCGGGAACCGCAACTTTAAAGGCTCGTTAAACTATCCATGGATCTAGCCAAAACGATATATCCTTGCCATCCTTCACTTCACCTTTTATGAAATTACGCAGTGGAGACCCCCCAACTTTAGTCTTAATGAAAACTTTGGCAATATTAGACCACACGCCACTAAGGGAGCTTTTAAAATTTATGGCTTCCCACCCCCCTCTACTTGAGTGAAGCGAGTCTATCACTTTCCTCCAAAGATTGTTTCCTTCCGTTTTGAAACGCCAACCCCATTTCGTCAAAAGAGAGACGTTAGTCCCTTGTAACTTGCTTAACCCCAGACCACCCTCTTTTTTATGCCTCGCCACCCGATCCCACTTAACCCAATGCATTTTTCTTTCTTCTATCGACCCTCCCCACAGAAAGGTTTTTATCATCGACTCCAAATCCGAAATAACCTTTTTTGGCGCCTTGTAAAGAGAAAAATAATACGTCGGTAAACTTTCCAAAACCGCCTTGATGAGGACAATTCTTCCTCCGATAGACAAGAGATGTGTTTTCCATTTGGCAAGACGCTTCCTAAACACCTCCATGACCGCGCGCCAATTATTTACCCGATTCATGTTGGCACCAACAAGTAATCCAAGGTAATTGAATGGAAGAGAGTCCGGAATACACCCGAATTCATTAGCCAAAGCCCCGATGTCTTCCCCACTAACGCCTATACCGAAAAGATTTGACTTGTTAACGTTTATCTTGAGGCCCGAAACAAAGTAGAAACATCGGAGAATTCTCATGATGTTTCCAAGCTCCTGTTTGGACCAATCACCCATAACAATGGCATCGTCCGCATAAAGTAAATGAGACATAATAGGCCCATTGTTAGGCAAACGAATGCCTTTAATGATACCTTCCTCCACAGCGCGAGACAACATGCGAGAAAGACCTTCCATCACCACGAGGAACAAGAATGGAGAAAGGGGATCCCCTTGTCTCAAACCTTTCTCACAACGGAACTGAAAAGTCGGAGAGCCATTCACGAGCACCGACGACCTAGCCGATGAGATAATCCCCATAACCCAATTGCACCAAATAGGAGGAAACCCCATGTGACGAAGCACATTGACTACGAAAGGCCACCTAACGTTGTCATAGGCCTTTTCAAAGTCAATTTTGAAGAGAAAAGCAGATTTTTTCGATTTATTTAACCAAGAAAACAGCTCATTAACCATGAGAGGCCCATCGAGAATATATCTACCTGTTAAGAAAGCCGATTGAGATTCAGAGATAACCCCGTCCAGAACTTTTCTCATGCGGTTAGCAATAACCTTAGAGATCACTTTACTAATTACACCAACCAAGTTAATAGGCCTGAAATTACCGAGAGAAACCGGGTCCTTAATCTTGGGGACAAGGGTTATAAACGACGAGCCGCTATCAATACTAATTTCACCCTGCTCATAGAACCTAGCAAATATACGGCAGAAATCCTCTTCGAATAATTCCCAAAAGCGCTTAATGAACCTAAAGTTCATACCATCCGGGCCCGACGCCCTATCAGCCCCACACTGATTCACAGCTTCCTTGATCTCCGACAAAGAGAATTCCTCAACCAAAAGATTACGATCAGTCTCCGAGATTTTATTAAAATCAATATCCAACAAATCCGGCCAGATCTGGTTATCCTTCTTAAACCTCTCGCGAAAATACGAAAAAATTTCCTTCTTGATCGCGGTCGGTTTATTATTCCACTCTCCATTGACGTTAAGCCCATGAATGAAATTCGAGGATTTTCTGTTGTTAACGAGGGCGTGAAAAAACTTTGAGTTCTCGTCCCCCCCCACCGCCCATTTCACCCGAGACCTTTGCCTAAGATCCGCATTCCTTCTGTTTTCGGCATCAAAGATCACTTTCTTATTCTCGGCCATGGTCCATTCCTCTTCTTCATTTAACTCCCTGATTTCTAATTCCAATTCCAAAGCTTCAAGCTCGGACAAAGCAACTTCCTCGCTTTCCCGTTCTTTCCGAAGAAAATCATCTCTCCACTTTTTCACTGCATTCCTAATAGCTGCAAATTTCTGAGAAAGACAAGAGTCCGGGGGCTCGGACTGAACAAAACCTTCCAAACATCCCCTAACCGTCTCCTCAAAACCCTCCTTACCAAACCAAGAATTAAAAATCCTAAACGGACGGGGCCCAAAATTAAGCTTGACAAGCTCCAGAAGAATAGGGCAATGATCAGATTTATATCCTTGGATAACCCTCACACAGGCCGTCGGCCACCTGTTGAAAAACGCCGAACAGACCAAAAATCGGTCTAATTTGCTTAGTTTTTTACCGTTCTCTCTGACACATGTAAATTTCCTGCCTTGCATCGGATATTCGAAAAGATCGTTGCTGTAAATAAACTCGTTAAAATAGTTAGCACAAGCCACTTTGAACTTAGATCGTAATCTTTCATCCTCCGAACGCACAGCGTTAAAATCTCCAGCCAGAACCCATTCTCCTCCCACCGGGTTGATAAACTCCGAAATCTCAGCCCAAAGGTTTCTTTTTGCCACAGTACTCTGAGGGGCGTAAACATTAAGAAAGTTGATACGGGAACCAGAACCCACTTCCGAGCCAGAAATAAGAAGGAAATGCCTGTTCTTGATGATTTGATCAATCTTAACGACCTTCGGATCCCACATCCAAATAATCCCACCAGAGTGACCCACAGGATCCATACTAGCAAACTCGAAATTCCTATCCCCCCAAAACGGAGCAAGCAGATTAGCAGATACCGATTCAACCAACGATTCCTGAAAAGCAATTAAACTGACATTATTCTTCTTTTTGATCTCTCTAACCCAAGCAGCCTTCCCTCCCCCTCTCAAACCTCTTATATTGAAAGATAAAATATTCATTGATGACCCGCATTAAAACCTTCAATTTCCACAGCTTTACTGATGAGATCAACATGATTACTCAGGCGAACTCCCACCAATTCCCCAATTTTTATCGTAGCAGCCACTTCTTCCGGCAAAACCCCATCACCCTCCACCGCTTCCGTCTTATCAAAAACTCCGGTCCTTTCCCCCGAGACCACCGGGTCATTCCTCTTGAGGCAATTTTCCTCCTGCCTCTCCTCAACAGCAGCAGCCACTTCAGTATCGGAGACCTCAATATCGGCTGATTGAGCATTGAGGTCAAAAAGAAAGGAACCAGAATCCCTAGGTCTTTTTTGTGGTCTTTCACACGAAGATGGGCTTCGAATAACCTTAGGTCTCACAACGCCTGTCCTGGGCCTAAGTCTCACTTTATGTTTATTGGGCCCATTCCTGCTATTGGAGTTGAAAAAGAAAACTCCGTCTACATTAGGATTTGGCCCACAATCAGGCGCCGCCCCCACCTCCTTGGAATACTGGACCTGACCCTCTTGGACACAGCAATCTGGCTGAGAAGCAACATAATTATTTCTCTCTCCTATCTCTGGAACTGAACCGTTACCACCACCCCCAAGACTTTCTCTTTCCACCTCCCCCTCATGCACACGTTGATTCCCATGCAGCACCGAACTATTCGTCTCCCCCTCCTTTCCATCTGGTTTCAGGCTTTCCGACCGATCATCCAGGTCATCAAACGCAAACTGGGATGAAACAACATCATCTCCTTGAGGATCCTCCTCACTAAAACAATCCGGGATCCAATCAACTAGATCTTCCTCCACCCATACCCTGAACGACTTGTCTTTCCATCTGATAATGGACTGGCAATTGATTCTATGCCCGTCCCCCACCAAAACCCCAATGCAGTTCACAGATAAGTCCACATCCTCCGACGTCCTATGAGAGGCCTGAATGACTTTTCCGAACTGCCGAGCAATTGACTCAAAAACCTCGTCAACTGCCAGATGAATCGGGACACCATAAATCTTAATCCACGCTAATCTCTCAAACGGGAGGGATTGCCCCGTCCAATGGTCCAAGGACGAGAACCATTGTTTCCACCGCTCATAGGACGCAATAAAACTGTTGCATTCTTCCACCGAGGGAAATTTAACGAGCACCGATAACCCACCCAAGAAACTGAGACTAAAATCCAGAAATCCAGCCCCTGATAACACCTCATTAAGGTTGTTGATGATATGCAAGTTGATGCAACGACCTACCAAAGCTTTCCCGTATAACTCCCCAAAAGCCTGAGTGTTATCCGGGATCACTATGACCTTTTCATCGGATTTTAAGCCCTCCAAACTACCGGCCTTGGATCCTTCCCCATTCTCCCCGCCCTTGAAGAGCTCGCTGAAAAGCTTACCTCCCCCGTTGCAAACAAACGCCTGGCTATTCAACTGCCCGTTCCCCTCCTTCCTAGGCTGGTGATGGATCTGCCTCTTACCTTTAGCCTCAAGATTATCCAGAATACCCATGTTTTCCACCGCGAATCTAGCAACATTCGCCCTAAGTTTGGAATTCCCCATCTTCGTACCGTTCAGAGCTCTAACAAGATCCTGGACGTCCCGAACATTTTTGAAACTAATGAAGCAGAACCTATTCCCGAACTTATCCAGCTTCCTGGCAATGTAGACTCCGACCACCTCTCCAAAAACTTTGACGAACTCCGAGACTTCCCAAGGGGTGCAACCTGAAGGGAGGTTGGATACGAAAATCTTGGTGATGCCAGGCCCTTTCGAACTCGAAGCACCTTTCATTGCCTTCTTACGGATATGGTGGGGATCCAACCACGGACCGTCTTCATCCATCTTGAGGACCCGAAGAAAGCCGGAAAAGAAAACTTAATGACGCTATCCCCCGAAACCCTCCGGAAAAAAAAACAAAAACAAACGACTCAGAAGCTTCCCGACCCTAAAGGTGTTAATGGGATTCGAATCGATCTAGCTAAACTATACTCAGATAGCCGCGATCGATATCAGACCCACTAAGCCCCGAAGGAATCAAGGAGAACCTCTGCGGGAACTGAGGGAGGGGGAGGAAGCAAACCAGAAGATAATGCAACGGCCGGCCCGGAAAAGAGATAGGGAGAAGCGGGATCAAGATAGAGAGGAAGGTACAACCGGATCTCTCACGGAGACGGAACCGGAACCTCACACGCTATTTCGATAGCTCTCACCTACGATCACTCCCTATAAGTAGGACTTAAACATGTTTTTTAAACCAAAAAAATATATGTATATTGGCATAATTGCATTCAACTAAATCATATCAGATTCGCCTAACTTGATGTACTTTAACATACAAAAGTAGACACAACTTACATACTATATATTATTAGCTCCAATATGATCACGTTTTACTATACATTAATAGAATCCTTAAAGCAAAAGTTACAAAAACATAATAAAGAGTTTAAAGCTTAATACTGTCTCTTAAACAACACATGTAGAAGATGTTATATTATTAATATCCTATAAAGTTCAAATCTAACAGGTTATAGTTATACGTATTTCGTATTTGTTTTTATGTATTTCGTATTTGTTTTTATCTCCCCACGACTATTATATATACTTATACACAAACGTTTAAATTAGACCCAGTCGCAAATTAACAACCGTAAAAACTATATAAACATATTAATGTATATGTTTAGTTACTTTCAAGATCACATGTTTGCTTTCTTAAATCGCAACATTCACGCTACTCTCGTTATTTACTAATTTACACCTACACCCCCTTTATTTTAGACAACTTGTCATTTCTCTTTCTTTTTTGTTCTTTTTCCACTTTTTCACTATTATTTATACTAACCCTTCCTTCATAACAACTTCCCCTCTCCCCTAACCCATGCCACCAAATCGCCACATCCACCCTCTATAACACCACCGTTGACCGACCGTTGACCGTCGACAAAAATGACCACTCAAGACTCTCAAGGCTTCCAATGGCGATACGACGAACTCGACGACAAGAACTTCCAAATACACGGCCGTACACTCTTCTTCATCATTGTCCTCTTTTCAGTCATCTTGTTGATCACTCTTATGTTCCTCTACGCTCGTTGGATCTGCCGGTCTTCCTCAACCTCATCCGCTGTTGCCGATACAACCGCTTTATCGCCTCATGTCCAGCCGGTTTTACGGCCACAAGGTTTGGATGCTACGATGATTGAGAGCCTTCCGATCACTCTTCATCAACGGCTTTCGAGTGTTGGAGAGGTGGAGTGTTGTATATGTCTTGGGGTGTTTGAAGAAGGTGAGAAAGTGAAGGTGTTGCCCAATTGTTGCCATACTTATCATTGTGAGTGTATAGATAAGTGGCTTGTTACTCATTCGAGTTGTCCGATTTGCCGAGCTGCACTCCTGGTCGACTCACCTGTTTGACTCGGTTACTTCTTGGTTCTTTTTTTTTTTTTTGTTAACTTTTTTTTTGCTAGGAATGGTTGTAATGTAGTGTATGACTTTTAATAGATGACGGATAAATTAAAATAGCTTTATTGGTTTTGAAGAAAGCACACCATTGAAGACATATGTTGGGACCAGCGTACGTTACTTCTAGTTTGGTTAAAGCTTTATTCTACTGTCTAGACCAACATTGTGTCAAACATAACGTACGATGCCATGTCCATTGGGATCTATGCTAGCAAAGACAAAGACAGATCTAAACCATAGACATGCATTAAGTATAACATGTGAAAAAGGACAATGATTTTAATATATAACTACTATAGGTTTCCGCGAATATTACCCGATATAATATGTTAAATCAGATTACGTCTATACTTATAGTTACGCTCATTGTAAATGCTCGCATAGAAATTATAACTAAGAGATATACCGTGGCGGGAAATTAGACTCAAGCATCTTACTTATTTATGTGAACTCTTGTTTATTGGGTACATTTTACTCACTCGAAACATTGTACGAACTCTTATGGGAGAGTCAAAGCGGGAGATACGTATTTGTATTTTCATTTAATTAAAAAAAAATCTAGTAATCATTTGGGTGTTAATTAGACATTTGATCATATATTAAAAATATCTCTTTATATATATAAATAATTAGATACCTAGACGAATGAAGTAAACATATAACTTGTGTTTGAAAAGACATCATTTGGTATGATACTATTCATGATTGGAACAAAAGCAACGACACCACCACTTATCAATAATGAAAACAATTCAAAAGAAGAAAATATTAAAATATAATCTAAAATGAATAATTATTATTTAGAGATTATTTTTCATTTTATGTATGTAAATAAAGGATAAAGTTAGGTTACAAATCATTTTTTTTTTCTTAGATAACTAAGAAGTTATTATGGACTATTAGATTGTAACTTTAGATGGATGAGGCTAGTGGCGGATACAGAAATTATTTATTGTGGTGTGGATGAGGTGTTCAATCATATTTTTAATAAGTGCAGTCGGGTTTTTTGCCTAAAATATACACTAATTTTTTTTTAAAGGAATGAGGCCGCCTACCCTGGCCAAAGGGTAGCCCCTGGATGAGATTATGTAGTGTCATTTTTGTAAATTATGATTTTACTCTAAATTATTTATTGGTAGTATAGAGGTACAAATGTGATTTCGCCGTGTCTTATATTCATAAACACACATGCAATGCACATTGAGTTTCCTCGTCTTTTAAACGCCAATAATTTGTATATACATATTTTTTTAAAAATAAAAATTACACCATAATAACGGACGTTTTTCATATTTAATATGGGTACCATATTTTTATATGTATAAAAAAATATTTACATTTCAATCGAGTGCTTTTAGTCCATGGTGTATTGGTATTTTTCATACAATGGTGTTTCACTTATAGCACATACATGGTTTTTATTTTGTACTTACGTGTTTTATTTGTAGCGTATAAATTGTGTTTTATTTTGTAGTTAATAAAGGGTATATGATGTTTTATTTTGTAGGTAAGAAGGGTCCATAATGGTTACATAGTGTTTTATCCATATTAGACTTATTGTTTGAATTACTCTTATACATTTCAACCTTAATTTTAATAATTTTCGCATCTCCGATTCATGTGGCTTCCTAGTTGTTTTGTGTTTTTTTTTTTTTTTTTAAGGAATTTACCCTATGGAGAGTAACCTTTAATTGTAAAATAGAAAAACAAAAAACTATAACCAATAAAATTTAGAGATTACTTTTTTTGTTGTGTGCGTAAATAAATGACTACTATAGAAAAATATAACCAAAAACAGGAAATCCGATAGACTCAATGTTGGATTTAGGGGTGTTTTGGCTTAGTTTTTTTTAAACAACTTATTGATTTATTGGTTTTTTCAAATCAATAAATTAAAATAATGTTTGTACAAGTGAAAAACACTTTTTGAAACAACTTTAATGTGTTGGACAAATGAAAAGGACTTTTTTAAACAGCTTTTTATATAAGGTGGAAAAGTCATTATGAAAAGTTAAGAAACATTGGTTTTTCAAAATAACTTTTTACACTTTATACAAAAAGTTGTTTCAAAAGGTTTTTTTTACTTGTACAAACATTATTTTAACTTATTGTTTCAAAAAGCTAAGCCTAACACCCTTTTAAAGTTAAGTATTAAGAAAAACGAAAAAAAAAGTGTTAGATATTTTAGTGTAATCGGGGATTGACTTGGTAATCAAAGCGGATAATAATACACATCAAGCAAGTTAGGAGCTGCGGGAGTGCACGCTTGTTTGAGTCATTATAATTCGAAGTGTACGGGCGGAGCCCGTACTCTACGGGGTGATCGGAGTGTCGCGCTCCGGTCAAAGATAATATTTATAAGCCCAAATTACCCTTAACGATGTGTTAGTGGTAGTAAGGGGTCGATCCATGAAGAGTATGTGGTTTGTGTATGGATTTGACTGAATTATAAAGAAATGTCACAATTATGAAGCTTGCTAAAGTGTTTTTGTATTTTTGTTTAATAAAAAGATGTGAATTTGAACTACTGGAATTGGATTAATTAATTAACAACTACTAATTAACGATTTCAAGAAAATTGGATACTAAAACAATAATGATAAAAAGGAATCACACCCGGTTTCGGTAATTGCTAACCTAGGATTTCTACAAGTTTTAGTTTCAACTCAAATGCATTTGATTAACGGATTTAGTGTACCGTGACTTAGGTGCTACTAACTATCAACGCCCCGAAGAACGGACAAAAAGACACTTTGTAATCAACACAAGTAAATCCTAACAATGACAATGTACAATTACATATCACCGTTTCGCAAAGTCATAACTTTTAACATCGCTCGACAATTCACGAATTCGTAACAAATGTAATACTATTGTCAAGAGTTTCAAAAACCAAATACAAATTGTCACTAAGATGAAACAAGAACAAATTGAAACCCTAAAATTAACAACTACCTACACCGGGGTGAAACCGAGATGATTAGCCGCTCATGGTTGAAAAAGCTTGATCACCGGATGATTGGAATGCGGATGAAGTCATCTTGAATCTTGAAGGATGAAGGAATGATGGAGGATGAAATGGAGAATTAGGGTTTTGGATGGTGAGTGAATGATTGATGGTGATGATCTTGATTCGGATGATTGATATTGTTAGAGATGGAATGGTGATGGATTGGTAGGTGAGAGATCAGTTGTTGTGGCTCCAAGAACAAGATTCAAACTCAAAAGTGAGTGTAACTCCCGCATTGATTGGTGAGAAAGTCTTTAAACTCGTCACATCACAATTCACAACAAAAATTCGCGTCGCCCACTTTTAGGGACCGTCGCCGACGGCGTCGCCGACGGTGTGTAGAATCCAAAAAAATGCCGACGTGTTAACTTGCTGCCTACGGATGATTCTGGCAACGGAATATTGCAACGGCCGTCGGCGACGGCCCTTCTGGGCGTCGGCGACGGTGCCCAAAAACTGCACTTTCTGTTTTTTCGCTTCCCTTACTCCCGGTTGACCCGTTTCGCGTTCCGGTGGTCCAGTTTTCACTCCGGTGACCCGTAAAGCTCCCGAAAAGCTCCTTAAACTCCGTTAGACCTGCAAAACACATATCTAATCAAGAGTAGGCAATTCGAAACTAAAACTTGTGTAAAAACATCAAATTAAACAATTACAAGCACCGGTTTTCGACCACGTATCACATCCCCACACTTGTCTTTTGCTTGCCCTCAAGCAAATCTGTTTTTCACTTTCACGTGGGTCGGACAACGAATACACATCCCATTCCCGAGACAAAGGTTAAGGTCTATTGTCATACAAAAGTTCAAACTCTTTACAAATTCCACATATTTACCGGTTAAGTGAATAATCACATATATTAATGGTTATCCAAGACTAACCCGCCCGTAAAACTAACAAGTCATGCATATCCCTCACAATGTTCTCTCCACTCGGCTTAAAATTTGGCTAATATGTATACTGTATTAGCACTACAATCAATTAATCGCTCAAAACCGGTTAGAACACGTACCCGCATAGGCTTGCAACTCAATCATTCTCCACCATTGATCACAAATACTAAGCACAAGTCAAAAGGTCTTTGAAGGGTTGTAACGGGGCTAGGCTAAGGGTAGGAAATAGGATATTTTAAAGTGGCTAAGGTGATAAAAATTCGATTTTTATTACAAAACAACTAGTCTAAACAAAAGTAAACTAACAACATCACTACAAGGCAACAACTTAAGCCTTTTATTCAACAACTATTAACACTTCTTTTTGTGTTTTTCTCAAAGCTTTTTTTTTTTTTTTGAATCATAACAACTATACAAACTTAAACTCCTATAATCGAATTTTCATCACTCGGGTTTAAAAAGAAAAGGCTTATGGTTATGGGTTAAATGGGTTATCAAACGAAAGGTTTAGGCTCAAAGTTGGCTACTAGGGGATAATTTTTGGGTACGGATATAAAAAATGGTGTAAAAAGAAAAGGTTTACCTAATGCCCTAATCATTCTCGTGCTTGTATTCGGTCTATGGTCTCGAACGTATCAAAAGTTGCAAGTTCTACAATACGCGACTAATGGTCCACACAACAAAGAAACATGTAAATGCAATTCTATGATATAGAAGTGGCTCAAACCTCACGTATAGGGGTATGATATGTAATATGCATGATATACTAGTTTCTTAGGCGGATTATTCCCAAATAACCACCCGCTAAATACCCGTCATGTTATTAATTTGAACTTGACCATGACAAAAGACCAAATGGGTTGTGCCATCCCTCGTTGACTTAGTTACTTGTGCTTTTAAGATCGTTTTTAAAACAAGAAATTTTTGAAAAATTTTTGAAATTTTCCCCCATCCCCACACTTGAGGTGAACATTGTCCTCAATGTGTAGTATTTAAATGAACGGGTCAAAATCGAAAATTTTTACTACTCCCCCATCCCCACACTTGAAGTACATATTGTCCTCAATGTGTAAGAACTAGAGTTTTAAAATTGCACAAGGGATGTGACACGACTAACCTCCCCAACTTTTCACCCCGGAAATTAAAATACACATTACAATCCACTTATTCCTAACTAACAATCAAAGTAAAAAGAAACACATGCACCTGATTTTTTATCGGTTGATGCTCATATCCTTCGTCTCTTCATAACAATGGTTGTCCCGCGAACATGTTGTACCTACAAATTCTAATCCTTGTGTAGAAGCATGCTTCTCACAACCATCACAATTTGTTAGTTACTTAGTTCTACCCTTTTTACGAACACGTTACCAAACCATGTGTTATTTTACTTTGATTTATGTGGAAAATATTTTACAACAACAACAAACCTAACTCATTTTCGTAGGAATCACGGTTGCATTTAGCGTATGCAACAAGCCCTTTTAAACCCCCCAATAGCTTGGGAGGACGAGTAGGTCTCGTGAGGGTTATATAGGGAACACACCCACAAAGTTCATTTAACTAGACATAAATTAAATAAAAACGAAAAGAAATAAAGGAACAAAATATACAACAACAACAACATAAAACGTACCTCGCCTCTACCGCTGATATCTCTCATTAGGGTTCACTGGCGGGTTCGGCTGGTACGGATAACCAGTAAGGGCCTCAAACATATCCCTATAGTTATCCAGCGGGCTTGACTCTTGTTGAGGTGGCAGTTGGTACGGCATCGGAACGAAACTCGAACCGACTGCTTCGGGCCAATGAGGGGTTGGATCGGACGGCCCTTGCGGGTGAGGAAGGTTGAGGTAATCGGTCTACCCCGAGTGTTCAGCATATGGGAGACCGACTTGATAATCTCGTTGATGGCGTTCTTGGTCATGGAGCACCTTGAAATTATTAAGCGCCATCTGGTTGGAGAAAACCATCGCCCCCCATCGGCGTTGGTCCAACTCTGCTTGTGCATTTCGGCGCCTAGCATCCTCTTCCTCCCATGCTTGTCTGCTGGCCCTTTCCTCTTCTTGCAGCTGTATCATGCGTTCCATTTGTGATTGTTGCAACGCATATTGCAACTGCTGTTCCTCCAACTGCTTTTCCACCCTCTCGCGAAAAGACGATTGAAAACCCCATTGTTGTTGCGAGTACGCCCCTTGCGCCTCTTCCCATTCCCTTCTACTAGCATGGTACTCTCTTGCTTCACCAATACCCGCCGACACATTGTCGTAGATTTCTTGATCCCCACAGTTCCACAACCGATACGACGGTATTTGCCTTTGATTCACAAAATCTGCCACATTGGCAGAGATTTCCCTATGCTTCTTCCTGTACCTACGCCTCGGTCACCGTGGACCGGAAGGATCAATGTCCTCCTCAACATCGGGCATCTCCTCATCGCCCCCTTCTTCATCACCTTCTTCATCACCCTCTTTGTCGTTGAACCGATAACTATCCCCTTGCTCATCTTCAACCGTGTGCAAATGCCCAAAAGCTTTCACGGTTATTCTCCAATGTCGCCTCATAGAAGCGAAGTTGAATTGATCAATGGGCTTGGACACCCACAGTGAGTCTTGAGGTAATGCATTTTGTTGGAGAATCATGGCGCTAATCAACCTTGGATAAGGAATCATTTTGCGTTTAAACGATTCCCGTGTATCCCATGTGTTAATCATAACAATTTGACGCCATGAGAGCTTGGGCGTCCCATATAACAATGCATGCACAACCCGACAGTCGGGTGCCTTCACCGTTCCACGGTCTCCGATCCGTACCATAATATTCTCCAATGAGATACCTTGAAGTATCTTTCCCATCAGAGACAAATCAGCCCTTGCATCACCCGCACCCCCAGAACCCGGTAGGGTGTCCTCTAAAAGCCTTGCTGGGTCAGCATCGTTCTTCTTGTTGTCCAAAAACTGATCATACCCATAATAGTCATACGCATCGACCCCAAGCGAGTCAAACCTCGCTATAGCATTCATATGTTCGAAAGACATGACCATTTGACTTTTTCCAATGTGACCAATCAACTTCCACCTATGAGCCGGCCCATCTGAATTCTCAAAACGAAGGGTGGATAGCCATTCACAGACAGCCCCCAAGTATACCCGAGTGGTGATGTCATCACACCAGTCAATCACCCGTTCCCAACCAAGTTTCTCAAACCTTTGCACTATACCAATCTTCCTAAACTCTTCAACATCTACCGTACGTTCACAAACCGCCCTGTCGGGTACGGGTTTTGAAATGCCCGTAACCATTTTCATCTTCCACATCTTGGCTTCCAACCTCTTATTCTTGTATCGAGAAAGGGCCTTTGTTTTCTCTTCCTTCCATGCCGAAGCCGACCCACTGTTCTTAGCCTCTTCCCAATTCCAGTCTTGTCTTTCAAGTTGCCCATCGCCTTCTTCTACATTACTAAGTTGTTCCCAACGTCTTTGATATACCCCGGAGCCCGAGCCGGCTCCCGAAGATGAACCTTGACCGGAAGTCTTTGCTTTCTTGCTTCCTCGAAACATGGCTACAATCACAAGACAAAAACAACAATTAGTACATTCCAAACCTTCAACAATCTCAAACTTTGAACATGGTATGCAATGTTGAACTTCAATCAAATTTTAGATGAAAAACCGCCATTTTAAACTTCCAAAGTCGCTCATTTTATCATCTATATTGACTAATATGTTTAATCCTAAGATTTTTCAACAGAAAATCATGGTTCAACAATGTTCAACATCACTACTATGTTCAATCATGCCAAAATTTTAGTGTAATCACATCACTAAAACTAAGCATGCTCAAATCCCACCCAAATCAAGCAAACACCCTGAAATTTATGCTAGCACATCCTACATTATGATAAACAACCTACTCTTAAACAATGAGTTTAAAATTTCGAAAGAAACCAACAACAAATATGAAAATCATGCATAAATTAAGTGAAAGTTCATACCTTTGGTGAAGATTGACAAGAAGAACTAAAGAAAAGTGTAAATTAAAAAAGCTTGGATGAACACTCTTCAAAACCCTAAAACACACGTCCAGAAATCTTGCAAACGAGCAAGAATTGATGGAATTTGTTATGGGGGTTTTGTTCCTCTCTGAAAATCACTCAGGATAGGCTCAAGAAGCAAGTGATTTGGTTAAGGATTGAGAAAGTTATGAGTTAATGAAGGATTAGGGTTCTAGAGAGAAGTTGGGGAAGAAGGTGAAGATGAAGGAGAGAGAACACGTGAGTTACTGATTTGATGGTGTTGTGAGATGTTTGGGACATATGGTCAGGGTTCCGGGTCATATGTGTGATGAAAATGGGTTTCGGGTTGGGTTTGAATGCCCATAAAGGTGTTTGAGTGCGAGACAAGGACCCTGAAACGAATCAGCGTCGGCTGATTAACTAAGGACCGTCGGCGACGGGCATAGCCACCGTCGGCGACGGTTGATGGATTTTGATGTGGAGCCGACGGCTTATGTTGCTGTCTACGGCAAAACTTGGGCGACGGTTGTTTTGAGGGGCCGTGGGCGACGAAGAGGATCACCGTCGGCGACGGTTCCTCAAAATTGATATATATATATATATATACATATATATATATATATATATATACATATATATATATATATATATATACATATATATATATATATATATATATATATATTTTATGGAAGAATTTTTATTCACTTTTAATAAAGGGCTATGTACATATAAAAAATCCTAAAAATTATTAAAAATCTTTTTGTGAATTTTTATAAGTTAAAATTTTTTAACATGAACACCGTTAACGGCCCTACCACCCCCAAAAAAAATCGTGTATTGTCCTCAATACACATGAACAAGTCTAAAAACATACCTTGTATCTTCATGACCCGTTCGTAATGTCTGGACTTCACACAATCAAGAAGGATTAGTAGGAATTGAAAACGATTATCTTCGAAACACACAAACAATTAAAAAATTGTACATAACTTTACACGAAGTGTTACCGGTCCTTTTTATTCGACCTCGTAAACCGGGAAACTTACCACGAAGCTTACCGATTCCTTGTTTTCATCCACTTTCTCGTTACCCTCGAGAAACAGTTTTAGCCAATGACCATTTACCGTTTGCCGTACCCCGTCCTTCGGGTCCTCGATAGTAACATCACCCAATTGTCCGACCCGGGTGACAACATAGGGTCCCATCCATTTGCTTCGGAGCTTTCCGGGAAAGAATTTGAGCTTCAAATTGTAGAGCCACGCCTTTTGACCCACTTCAAACTCTTTCTTTCTCAACTTGGCATCATGCACTCTTTTCATCCCATCCTTGTACTTAGATGCGCATTCATATGCCATCTCCCGTAGCTCCTCCAACTCACATAATTTGAGCTTCCTTTCTTTACCTGCATCATCATATTGCACATTAACATCTTTAATAGCCCATAACGATTTGTGAACAAGTTCAACCAGTAAATGGCAGTTTTTACCGTAGACCAACCGGTAAGGTGTAGTGCCTATGGGTGTCTTATGTGCCATACGGTAGGCCCATAAAGCATCGTTCAACTTAATTGACCAATCCTTATGGTCCGCCCATACGGTCTTTTGCAAAATCTCTTTGATTTGCCTGTTTGACACCTCAACTTGCCCGCTTGTTTGCGGGTGATAGGGGGTGGCAATCCTATGGTCAACACCAAACCGCTTTAGAAGTTTTCCAAACCGAAATTTTTTAAAATGAGATCCTCCATCACTTATAATGACACGAGGAATCCCAAACCTTGAAAAATATTGGTTTGGACAAAACTGCATACTACGGAATGGTCGTTTGTCTTGGTGGCGATTGCTTCGACCCATTTTGACACATAGTCAACGGCCACCAAGATATACAAATTGCCATAGGAATTTGGGAATGGGCCCATGAAATCAATACCCCATACATCGAAAACATCGACTACAAGGATTGGTTGCATGGGCATCTCATCCCTTTTTGAGATACCCCCTAGTTTTTGACACTCTATGCAATTTTTGGCAAACTCATTTGCATCTTTGAAAATAGTAGGCCAATAAAGGCCACTATTCAACACTTTGTGACCCGTTTTGTGACCACTAAAGTGACCGCCACATGCAAACGAGTGTAGATGTTGCAACACGCTCGGAATCTCTTCGTCATCAATGCATCTTCTTATAACTTGATCCGCACACTCCTTCCACAAATGCGGTTCTTCCAATCGATAGTATTTGATTTGGGACATAAAGTGTTGCCTTTTCCGTCTATCCCAATGTGCCGGCATATCACCTGTAACAAGATAATTGACAATGTTAGCATACCATGGCAATTTATCTAATTTCATTATATGCTCATCTGGGAAAGACTCATTGATTTCTAAGGTTTTCGGATCCTCTTCAACCATCAAGCGGGACAAGTGGTCCGCTACCACATTCTCAATACTCTTCTTGTCCCGTATCTCCAAATCAAACTCTTGGAGCAATAACACCCATCGGATTAACCTTGGCTTCGCATCTTTCTTCTCCATGAGGTACCTAACTACAGTGTGATCCGAGTAAATAATCACTTTACTACCCCATATATAAGACCGAAATTTATCCAATGCATATACCAGCGCAAGTAGCTCTTTTTCGGTGGTTGTGTAGTTCAATTGCGCATCCGAAAGAGTCTTACTTGCGTAGTATATGGCAACGGGTTTCTTGTCAACCCGTTGTCCCAACACGGCCCCCACCGCATATCACTTGCATCGCACATTATTTCAAAAGGTAAAGACCAATTTGGCGATTGCAAGATTGGGGCCTCCACTAACTTCTCTTTTAAGTTGTTAAAAGCATTTTGGCAATTTTCATTGAAATCAAACGGTTGGTCTTTTAACAACAAATTACATAAAGGCTTTGTGATATCACTAAAACCCTTAATAAACCGCCTATAAAACCCCGCATGACCTAAAAACGACCTAACACCTTTAACAGTCGTGGGATATGGTAAAGTAGATATGACTTGTACCTTAGCACGATCAACCTCTATCCCACGACTTGACACCACGTGCCCCAACACAATTCCCTCTTGAACCATAAAATGGCTCTTTTCCCAACTTAGGACCAAACTAGTTTCAACACATCTTTTTAATACTTTATCTAGTTGGTCCAAACAAGTCTCAAAGGATGATCCAAAAATTGAGAAATCATCCATGAAGATTTCCAAAGACTTTCCCACCATATCGGAGAAGATACTCATCATGCACCATTGGAAGGTGGCGGGAGCATTACATAATCTAAACGGCATCCGCCTAAAGGCGAAGGTACCGTAGGGACATGTAAACGTAGTCTTTGATTGATCTTCCGGATGGATGGCAATTTGGTTATAACCGGAATAACCATCTAAGAAGCAATAAAATTTTTGTCCCGACAATTTCTCAACTATTTGATCTATGAAAGGTAAAGGAAAATGATCTTTGGAAGTTGCGGTATTCAACTTCCTATAATCAATACAAATTCGCCACTCGGTTACCGGCCGGGTGGCTACCTCTTCACCTGCGTCATTTTTGATGACTTGTATACCCGCTTTCTTGGGAACCGTTTGTGTTGGGCTCACCCATTGGCTATCTGAGATCGGGTAAATGATATCCGCATCAAGCCACTTCAACACTTCTTTCTTCACGACCTCCCGCATGTTCGGATTTAACCGCCTTTGTGCATCTCGAACGGGAGTCACATTCTCTTCCGTGATGATTTTGTGCATCACCACCGAGGGACTAATACCCTTCAAATCCGCAATGGTCCATCCAATCGCCGCCCGATTGGTGACCAACACCTCCATCAACTTTTTCTCTTGCTCCACGGTTAAATTCGATGCAATAATAACCGGGAGGGTATTGCCTTCTCCAACATAAGCATACTTGAGATGCTTTGGCAATGCCTTCAACTCAACTTCCGGAGGCTCTACTAATGACGGCTTCAATTTAGTGTCAATGCTCTCCGGTAAGCTTTCAACTTGGTGCGTCCATGTCGGTTTTCCCTCTCTAACCGCAAGCACCTCCAAACTCCTTACTTCCTCGTCCATGCTTTGCTCCACCTCCACCTGTGACCTGTCAAACATATAACAATCCTCCATTGTGTTTTCCCCATAAACGACTGTGTCGCAAAGAGGTATACACGTGTCAACAATGTCTGCCATATAGCATTCATCATCAACTGGAGGGCTCATAAGTCCGGAAAAAACATGCAACCTCAACCTTCGGTTTCCAAATGTCATGTCAACCGTTCCTGTTCTGCAGTCAATTTGAGCATTTGCAGTTGCTAAGAACGGTCGACCCAAAATCACCGTAGGTTGTTTGGTTGGGTCCTTGGCCACATAATCAAGTACAAGAAAGTCCACCGGATAGTAAAAATCCTCGATTTTCACTATCACATCCGAAACAACTCCACGGGGTAGCTTGGGTGTCAAATCGGCTAACACCACGGTGGTGTTTGACGATTGAAGTGGACCAAATTCGTATTGGTCAAACAAGCTACCCGGTAGAATGCTTACGCTAGCACCAAGATCTAGAAGTGCCCGGTTGATTTTAAATCGCCTACTTGAATTGAAATGATAGGCGCACCCGGATCTTGGAGCTTAGGTGGAAGTGCACCCGAAAGAATCGAACTCACGTTTTCGGTTAAATCTAATTTTTTTCGAAATTTGTGAGTGCGTTTTTGGGTACACAAATCTTTCAAGTACTTAGCATACGACGGTACTTGTTTAATTGCATCCAAAAGAGGTAAGTTAATTTTGACTTGTTTGAAAATTTCCAACAACTCTTCTTGTTGTGGATCTCTTTTGTTTACAACTTTTTTCATGGGTCCTTTCAATGCTTCGGGATAAGGGGCGGTATTAGCCTCCACACCCTTTTCCTTAGCCTTGGGGACGGGGATGGTCGCAACGGGAGTAACATTATTCTTTTTCAAATCATTTTTATTTTGACCCGTTTGACCATCCTCAAGCTCATCATCACTAGCATCTTCCACCACCCCTTCAACAAATTGGGGTGGTGGTGTTTTGACACCATTATCTATGACTCGACCACTACGTAAAGAATCATTTAAATGTACCTCATGTGTGTTGCTCGAGCTCGACCCTTGATGCTTAGGGTTTACCGTGGTGTCACTTGGAAGCTTCCCCATGCTTCCTTTTATTTGGGCCACTTCTTCCGCTAGTTGACCCACTTGCTTCGCCAATGCCTCATGTGCTTTGTCTCGAATCTCGTTTGTCTTCTTTATCTCTTTGACATCATTGTGAGTCTCTTTTATGTTGTTTTGAGATTCTTTTTGCATGTTTAGCAAAGCATCCATCTTGGCGCTCAAGTCATCGCCACCGGTTTGATTGTTCAACCCATTCCCATTACCGCCTTGATTATTATAATTCTTTTGGTACCCACCTTGGTACCCTTGGTTGTAATTTCGTTGGTAACTTCCTTGGTTACCACCTTGACGGTTTTGATATGATGACCCACTTCCTCCTTGATTACCCGATTGGAAATTCGGGTTCATTTGATTTGAAGCGTTGCCATACCGGAAATTGGGGTGATTTCTCAAACCCGGATGGTAAGTGTTAGAGTTCATGTCATACTGTTTTCTATCTCCATACACTTGATTGACTTCTTTAGTGTAACCACTCGACCCCATTGGGCATTGCTCGGTTGTATGCCCAATATCTCCACATTCTTCACAAACCGCAAACTGAACCGCATTTACCTCTTTCTTTTTTAGACGAGCCATTTCTCGCTCTAAAGAAGAGATTCGATCCTTGGAATCTAGATCGGGAAGTGACCGGGAAACTGGATGCCTTTTTGCTCTATCGGCCGATTCTTTTTCTTTGGACCGCTTGCTCATCCTTTCCAAGAATTCCCAATCATCGTCTTCATGATTGCTCAAGAGTGTTCCATTGCTTGTTGACTAGAGATGATTCCAAGTTGCATCATCCAAACCCCGTACAAAGCATTTCACCAACTCCCACTTTTCTATTTGGTGATGTGGGCATCTCCTCATCAACTCCTTGAATCGGGTAAATGCTTCATGTAAAGGCTCACTCGAAAGTTGACGAAACGACCGAATTTCATCTCTAGCATCGTCGGTCTTTGCCATAGAATAGTATTCATCCAAAAATGCTTGTTGCATTTGTTCCCAAGTTCGAATACTGTTGGCCGGAAGTGTGAGGAACCACTGTTTTGCCTTGTCTTTCAACGAAAATTGAAATAACCGAAGCTTAACTTCCTCTAGTGCGAAATTGTGCCCCCCAATAGTATCACAAATGGAAGAGAACTCCGTTAAATGTGTGTATGGTTCATCATTGGACCTCCCATTAAAGTGAGGAAGTATGTTGATGTAACTCGGTTTACAATCAAACATCCTCCTTTCGCATACTATCGGAGAATTATTCTCGGTCACTATCGGTCGGAAACGGTCATTTACTCCCCGTGGAGGTTGTTGACGACGTTGTGGACCATTAACTTCTTGATCGACCGGTCTTCTATTATCCCGTCTTTCACCTCTTCGATCATCTCTTCGATTATCCCTTGGGTTACCACCTCCCACGAAACGAGGAATCCGGTTAGGGTTTGCGTTGTGGTTATTATAAAACCCATCATTCCGGTTCCGTTGGTTATTGTTTCGTGGTTGACGGTTGTTCCCATAACCATCATTTCTTCCACCTCCGTAACCGTATTCATCGTCCCCAACTTAATTGGCATTTTGGTAGCCAAATTCCTCATCATCATACCTTCTAGCGTTGTAGATGTTTCCCCTATTCACGTAGCCCCAATCTTCATCATCGTTAACCCGATCATCGTAGTACCCCCCATCGTCTGAATTTTCCGTATGGATGCTTACATGTTCCGGCGATTGATAACCGGGAACACTATACGTTTCATCATCGGGGATTGCATTCCTTAAATCGTCGATGTTGAAAAACGGGTCTTCATTTGCGGGATTGCCGCGATCACGGTTACCTCTACGATCGGAATTGACATTCCGATCATCAAGGTTAATAGGTAACGATGCTTGTCGGTGAAGGGTTTGTTGTTGAGGTGTTCGTTGAGTGTTGTTGGGATTTTGGTTTCGGAAAGGTGGAGTGGGTGGTCTAGCGTTGGTGTTACCACCCGGTTGTTCTTGAGGTATAGGTTGGGTGTTTTGAGCGGGATTAAAGTTGCTCCGGTATTGGAATTGGTTCTGGTTTTGATTGGAGTTTTGATTCGCCATTGAATCGGTTTCAATGGTCGGCGTGAGTGGTGGTGTTTGGTTGGTTTGATTAGAAGCAAGAGTTGCTTCTAACCGGCTTGCTAGGTTCCTTCTTGCGAGTCTTTCGATTTCCGGTTCGTAGACTAAAGGTGAAGTCCTCCCGGAGTTCCGCGTATGCATGCACTACCTGTAACCTGCACAAGTAACACACCCCGCGTAACAAGGAAAAAGACAAATACAAAAAGAAAGCTAAACAGCTTAAACAGTTGATCACACAAATTCAAACAATATCCAAACACAAAGCGCACGCCCTCCCCGGCAACGGCGCCAAAATTTGATCGGAGTGTCGCGCTCCGGTCAAAGATAATATTTATAAGCCCAAATTACCCTTAACAATGTGTTAGTGGTAGTAAGGGGTCGATCCACGAAGAGTATGTGGTTTGTGTATGGATTTGACTGAATTATAAAGAAATGTCACAATTATGAAGCTTGCTAAAGTGTTTTTGTATTTTTGTTTAATAAAAAGATGTGAATTTGAACTACTGGAATTGGATTAATTAATTAACAACTACTAATTAACGATTTCAAGAAAATTGGATACTAAAACAATAATGATAAAAAGGAATCACACCCGGTTTCGGTAATTGCTAACCTAGGATTTCTACAAGTTTTAGTTTCAACTCAAATGCATTTGATTAACGGATTTAGTGTACCGTGACTTAGGTGCTACTAACTATCAACGCCCCGAAGAACGGACAAAAAGACACTTTGTAATCAACACAAGTAAATCCTAACAATGACAATGTACAATTACATATCACCGTTTCGCAAAGTCATAACTTTTAACATCGCTCGACAATTCACGAATTCGTAACAAATGTAATACTATTGTCAAGAGTTTCAAAAACCAAATACAAATTGTCACTAAGATGAAACAAGAACAAATTGAAACCCTAAAATTAACAACTACCTACACCGGGGTGAAACCGAGATGATTAGCCGCTCATGGTTGAAAAAGCTTGATCACCGGATGATTGGAATGCGGATGAAGTCATCTTGAATCTTGAAGGATGAAGGAATGATGGAGGATGAAATGGAGAATTAGGGTTTTGGATGGTGAGTGAATGATTGATGGTGATGATCTTGATTCGGATGATTGATGTTGTTAGAGATGGAATGGTGATGGATTGGTAGGTGAGAGATCAGTTGTTGTGGCTCCAAGAACAAGATTCAAACTCAAAAGTGAGTGTAACTCCCGCATTGATTGGTGAGAAAGTCTTTAAACTCGTCACATCACAATTCACAACAAAAATTCGCGTCGCCCACTTTTAGGGACCGTCGCCGACGGCGTCGCCGACGGTGTGTAGAATCCAAAAAAATGCCGACGTGTTAACTTGCTGCCTACGGATGATTCTCCCAAAAACTGCACTTTCTGTTTTTTCGCTTCCCTTACTCCCGGTTGACCCGTTTCGCGTTCCGGTGGTCCAGTTTTCACTCCGGTGACCCGTAAAGCTCCCGAAAAGCTCCTTAAACTCCGTTAGACCTGCAAAACACATATCTAATCAAGAGTAGGCAATTCGAAACTAAAACTTGTGTAAAAACATCTAATTAAACAATTACAAGCACCGGTTTTCGACCACGTATCACGGGGGTTCCAAGGGGGCAACGCCCCTGGGAGCAGGGTCCAAGGGGCGGCATGTTTAGAAAATTCACATGGTATTGACCATGTCTTTATGGAAAATGCCTTAGAAAATAAAATTTGTGGAAAATCGTCCTAATTTTTTAGACAATAATTAAGGCATGTTTTAATGCAATTTGAATTAAATTGGAAGATAACTGCCAGAGGCAGTTATCTGCAAACATCCCCAATATTCGTACACACAGTTTGATCATTTTTTCTGGTTCGAAAATTCACATACACACGAACATACCCTGGTTCAATTTCTCATAAAATCAGAGTTGTATCCTATTGAATTTTTCGGGTGAACCACCGAAATAATTTGATCTGAGAGTGATTACATGCCTCTCTGATCATCCGGCAAATCGAAATTCCTCAACAAAGATCAAATTAGTTTTTGTGAAGATGGCAAGCGGATCGATGAAGGATATGACAAGCAAGGTTGACAAACTGGAGAAGTTCGAAGGGGTGGACTTCCGAAGATGGCAGAAGAAGATGCATTTTCTTCTGACTTCGTTGAAGGTCGCGTACGTGTTGACTACTCCAATCCCGGAGATACTGGAAGAGGGCAATCTGGAGCAAATCAGGAAGAGGTCGAAGTGGAAGAACGACAACTATATATGTCTTGGCCACATTCTGAATGGTATGTCTGATCCCTTATTTTATGTTTATCAAAATGTTGAAACTGCAAAGTTACTGTGGGACACGTTGGAAGCCAAATACATGGCAGAAGATTCTTCTAGTAAGAAGTTTCTAGTCAGTAATTTCAATAATTACAGAATGGTTGATGAAAGGCCTGTGATGGAACAATATCATGAATTGTTATGAATTCTGGAGCAGTTTGCCCAACATGATATGAAGATGGATGAATCCATGTCTGTTTCGAGTATCATTGACAAGTTACCTCCTTCCTAGAGAGATCTTAAACATAATCTGAAACATCAGAAAGGAGAGTTAACTTTGGTTTAACTTGGAAGCCACTTCAGAATTGAAGAAGGCTTGAGAGCACAGGAAAATGTGTTGGTCAATGATGATAAGAAACGGGGTGGATCAAGTTCTGTGAACATGGTTGAAACGGGTGAATCATCCAAAGGAAACAGTAAGTTCAAAGGGAAACGCAAGTTTCAAGGAAACAACAATTCGGGTTCAAATAAAAAGCCGAATTACCCTTGCTGGAAATGTGGTAAGGTTGGTCACTTTAAGAGGGATTGTAAGATGATGAAGAATAACAAGTTCGGTTCAAAGAACAAGAATGAGGCTGGTCCTAGCGGGTCCAAGGACCCGGGCAAGCAAGGTCAGAATTTAGTATAATTTAATAATTCGGTTCAGAATTATGTGTCACTAATTTTTGAGGCATTTTATGTGCAGGATGATGACATTGCTTGGTGGGTTGATTCGGGTGCAACAAGCCATGTATGCAAGGATCTTCGTTGGTTTAAAGACTTTCAACCAATCGAAGACGGGTCTATCATAAAGATGGGGAATGTTGCAACTGAACCAATCAAGGGAATAGGAACTGTGAATCTTGTGTTTACTTCTGGAAAAACTTTACTTTTGAACAATGTTTTGTATGCGCCCGGGATTCGAAAGAATCTGTTAAGTGGCATTGTGTTGAATAATTGTTGGTTTCGGTTATCTATGTAATGGTATGTTTATGTTGAATGTTGATGTCTCTATGAATCTGTTTGTGTTGCTTCAACTAGTAATGTTAATGATGTAACTTCATCTAGTAATGCAAATTGCATAGCTTCAACTAGTAGTAGAAACAACTTGACTGAATCGGAATTATGGCATGTTAGACTAGGACATGTACATTATAAAAGAGTTAAAGAAATGTCTAAAATGAGCTTAATTCCGCCTATTAACATAAACAATGATAAATGCCCATGTTTGCAAGTTGAATAAGATAACCAAAAAGCCTTTCATGCAACATGTTCATAGGGAAACTAAAGTGTTAGATTTGATACATAGTGATCTATGTGATTTTCAAGCTACACCATCTCTAGATAATAAAAAATATGTAGTAACATTTATAGATGATGCTACTAGATTTTGTTACATTTATTTGTTGCATGCTAAGGATGAAGCTCTTGAAAAGTTTAAGATCTATAAACAAGAAGTAGAGCTTCATCGGAGTGGGTTGATCAAAACCCTACATACGGACAGAGGTGGTAAGTATTTTGATCCGGTGTATTTCCAATCTACTGGAATAATACACCATACCACAGCTCCTTACACACCGGAACAAAATGGTGTGGCAGAAAGGAAAAATAGGACTTTAAAGGAAATGGTCAATACCATGTTGTCCTATTCGGGTCTAAGTGAGGGCTTTTGGGGTGAGGCTATGTTGACAGCCTGCTATTTGCTAAATAGAGTTCCAAATAAAAGGAACAAGACCACCCCTTTTGAGCTTTGGTATAAAAAACCACCTGAGCTGCATAAGCTGAGAGTTTGGGGTTGTAGAGCCGTGGTGAGGCTCACTGATCCTAAAATAAGGAACATAGGGGAAAGAGGTATAGACTGCATTTTCATTGGGTATGCGGAGCATTCATTTGCTCACAGGTTCTATGTTATAGAACCAAATGACTATGTGTCTGTGCATACGGTCATTGAGGCAAGAACTGCAGAGTATGATGAGAATAGATTCTCTTCAATACCTAGGCCTAGAGACATGGTTCCAAGCTCTAGTAACTCTCACGTGGCTGATCAAGTCATTGATACTCCTCCGGAACCTAGGAGGAGTGGTAGAGCAAGAAAAGCTAAATCAGTTGGTGATGATTTTCAGCTATATTTGGTTGAAGGATCTAGAGATGAAATTAAAATTCAATATCAATATTGCTTCAATATTTGAGGAAGATCCTAAAACCTATAGTGAAGCCATGGGATCTCGGGATGTAGCTTTCTGGAAAGAAGCTATAAATGATGAGATGGACTCTATTATGCAGAATAACACTTGGAAACTGTCTGTGTAACACCTCGAAATTTTGAGTCCAATAATGTATTGACACGTGTCTTGAGTTTACACGTGGCATTTAATATTTAATAAAGGACTAATATTGACAAACCTTGAAAGTATGTAAATTCGAGGGTTATAAATGTCAAACAAGGGTAAGTATACTGTATAGTAACCCTAAAAGATGCTCGTACCTTAAAACGAATAAATCATGGATCGTACGGAAGCGAAACGCGGAAGAAAGTGAGAGATTACAAGCTGCGGGGGTTAACTGTGTCAACATGTTTAATTATACCTCTGAGTGACTCTTTGACGTACCCGAAGCCTTGTAACAGTAAAATACGCTCACTAGAATATAATATATAAATTCCGCGAAGTTCCGTTTTAAGACGAGAAACTTATGACCAAATTCGTACGAGAGGGGTTAAAAGCGTCAACTATATAAATTAAGGCTTCTCGGATAATAAGTAAACTATCCGGGGGCTTAACAACACGGGTAAATAACGTGAGGTCCTTAATTATAATTAACCGAGGGCCATATCGCAAAGTTACCCCTTCAAACCCGAAAGGTCAGGTTATTAATTACCAGGATTTTGGTAATCATTGTAAAAAGATTTAAAAAGATTGTTTCTTAACCCCTTACGGACCGTAAAGGTCATGCCTTACGGACCGTAAGGGAGCGCATGATTGATTTAGATCCGCCACAGGCTTACGGACCGCAAGGCCTAAGCCATACGGTCCGTAAGCAACGCCCAACGACAGAAACATGGCTGTTGGCTCTTTTAAGCGGCAAGACAATTATGGATGGGTTTTCCAGAGGCATGGGCGCCCCCTACTCGACCCATAACACCTTAGGACACCTGCCCATCATCCATGATCACTTGTAGACCAATGTGTGATGATCTAGGAGCTTGTCTTGCACTATAAATAGGCATGTTGTGTACATAAGTTTCACCACACCACAAACACTTCTCTTGATCATCTCTGGAGCTTCCAAGCTTTATTCTAGCATCCTATTTCGTGTTCAAACTTCTGTAAGTCATTTAGATCCTTTGTGGTTTAGTTTTACTTAGTAATATAGCTAGAAATCAAACCGTCGTAACTACGGTTTGACTTCAAGATAAATCCTTAATGGCTCAGTCTTATGTCGAATCAAAGGTAGTTATGTGTTGGTGTTTATGTGGGTAATAAACCTCTGAAAGGGTTCCCCATGATCACCACTCTAACTAGTTCAAATTTCGAGTCAAACGAATGCTTAAAAAGTCAACAGAAAGACGTTTTTGCGAATCTTGCATAATCTGTAATGTATATGCTATGAAACCTGTTTTGATGATCATAAGACATGATATTAAGTATATAAACTTGTTTAAACTCGTTTGATTCGGCCATTTGATATATTGACCCGGTTCGGAGCCGAATGTCGCAAAAGTTTGACTTTTGCTTTGACTTCAGCTCTGACCCGTTTTAGTACAATGTAGATATGCTTTAGGACTCTCTTAGGACCAGGTCACATGAGGGTATCACCCTCTGTGACCGGTTCGTCGTTTGTCCGAGTCTTTTATGCATTTCCGTTAATTACTTAAAAGTTGACCGTAACGCCCTTTTTAAAATAAAACGAGTATTTCGGACACGTGAAGGGACCATAACCTTGCTTACTAAATTCTAAGCATGTCCCGAAAGTTTCACGCCAATCCGAGGTCTAGAATGGGAGTTATGCTAAATAGCGCATTTATAAGAAACTTTTGTAATAAACGGCGCAATTAGCATAACGCCTACCTAAACCAAGACTCCGTCACCAAAACTTTTACCCACTGTATTAAAATAATATTTTGGAATTTTTAAACATTTTTAATCAATTTTAACCTGCTCATAACCTGCGGTTATGGCTACGGTTCGGTAAATACCGAATATGCCCTTTTCGGCCAAAACTTGAGTTCTACAAGGTCTTTTGACCCGATTCCAGTTGCTACTGATTTTAAATAATAAATAAGATATTTTGGACTTATCAAACTGATCGGGAAACTCAGGTTTCCTGTAGAACTCAGAAATCCCTTTAAAAGTCTTTAAAATGACCGGAAAACCCCTACGGGGCGTATAATGAACTAAAACTCGTTACGGGCATTATGGAAGGTATCCTACTGATACCACAACCTCTTTAAAGTATATTGACTTAGGAAAACAGTGTAGGACTCCTACGGTTACCCGTTGCGCCTATCGCGCGCACGGTTCGGCTTATGTAACTAGTTTACATAAATTAGCCGATACGGGTCAAACCATATCGTTTCGACCCCAAAATCCAGAGTGTGAATATTAAACCCATATAAAACAAGTCTCCGAACTTGTTGGGTCAGAATCACATTCCATTCTCGGTTTTCGCCTTTCACGCGATTAAACCATATCTATCCATCGAAACTAACCGGTCTAGGCTGCGGCTAATATAAAGACCCGTTAGGATTCTAATAGGTTATTTTAAAACCTTCGTTCCAGAATAAGGAGCCCCAGTAAAAGATATCAGTGACTTAATTGATTAAGGAATATATATTGCAAAGGTAAATACTTTTAACTTATTTTCCCTTATACGGGCTTGGGTTACGGTATATAAAATACCGCTTGATTGAGCATCAAATAATTCCATCGCTCAGGTGGTTAATTGAATAGTTTGATCGGCTCATTTAAACAGTCTTGTTACTTAAAAGCCTTTGGGGGGTTAATGACCATGTCCCGGATATCCTTGGCATCATTCGAAGAAATGGCCACGACCTTGACAGTCGGGTGTAGGCGTACACCCGGTGTTATGTCTATATTATTAAAAGACGTAGCCGATGGTTTACCCATCTCGGTTTTACGCAAATGTGGTGTGTCTATTGATCTTTAACCCGGACAGGATCCGGGCTACTGAACGCATAGAAGGAACATGTAATTCGTTCACAAGATTATAATTTTAAATAATTCTCCCAAGTTAAACAAATATGTTTATGCCATGTGCATCCAAACCAATTTTCAATCATTTTACGAAATGAGTCAGTTGATTGTATTTACCAGTGTAAACTGACGTATTTTCCCAAAAAGATTAAGTACAGGTACTACACGTAATTGGCTGGTAGTAGCTCCCTAGCATCTAAGGAAGTCTCGCAAGCTTGATGTCTATCTGTTGAACTACATTTTTATATATTTTGATCCATCCTGTGGATACTATTCAACTACTTGTGATACATTTGATATTACAGTAAATGGTTGAATTATATTTATCTTTATGCTTCCGCTGTGCATTCATATATTGTGGTTTGACTATATTGTTGCCAACTACGTCACGTAATCCCCCACCGGGCCCACCGGTGATACACGTGGAAATCGGGGTGTGACAGTCTGATCTACCCCCGGGTGTAAACCACTTGGTTGTAAATGGATCTTCAAGAAGAAGATGAAAGTAGATGGTTCAATTGAAAAGTTTAAAGCTCGATTGGTTATCCAAGGCTATAAACAAAAGGAAGGAATTGACTACTTTGATACATATGCTCCTGTAGCAAGAATTTCCACTATTAGATTGTTGGTTGCCTTAGCTGCAATACACAATCTTGTAATTCACCAAATGGATGTGAAAACTTCTTTCCTGAATGGTGATTTAGATGAGGAGATATATATGAAACAACCAGAGGGTTTTGTTATGCCTGGCAATGAGCATAAGGTGTGTAAGCTAGTTAAGTCATTATATGGCTTAAAGCAAGCACCAAAACAGTGGCATCAAAAGTTTGATGAAGTGGTTTTGTCCAATGGTTTTGTATTAAACCAAGCAGACAAGTGTGTATATAGCAAATTTGATGATTCTAGGAAAGGAGTCATAATTTGTCTATATGTAGATGACATGTTGATCTTCGGTACTGACCAGGATCAAGTTGATGAAACAAAGAAATTTTTGTCGTCTTGTTTTGATATGAAAGACTTGGGGGAGGCGGAAGTGATCCTTGGTATAAGGATCAAACGGGAGAACAATGGCATATCTATCTCTCAATCTCATTATATTGAGAAGGTTGGTGCATGCATCTGTCGACTTCGTCTTGTATCGAGTCATGTTCTAGATAGGTTAGATCAGGGCACGTAGATCGAGAAAATAGCATGTTTTATATGAATTTGAGTCTGATTTCGCTTGAGGATGCTATTCCGCTTGAAATGACTTTGGTCAGTTTCAAGCGGAATCACTAACATCCGTATTCCGCTTGAACTAGTGCTTGTGTGTTTCAAGCGGAATCAGATGTGTATAAATAGGAGCTCGAGTGGAATCATTGTAACAGTTGTGACTTGTGTGATTTTGGATACCGAGGTGCTGCCGGTTTATCCAGGAGCTGTAATCGTTCTGTGATCAATACAAAAGATAGTTAAAAGTGAATTCAAGCTAAACAAAGACTGAATCAATGAATTCCGCCACTGTTTCAGTTTGAGCACTCTTCTGATCGACTCGTTAGGTCGTTTCACGATCCTACAAGTGGTATCAGAACTCAGGAGGAAGAGTTCTTACCGTTTAGCTCGTTTTCGCTGGAAAATTCTGATTTCTACACCTTCTTTTCACAATTTTTCTAGTTTTCACGGTTAAAATCGGACAAATTTTTCACAGATTATGTAAAATTGCATTTTAACAAATCCTTAAAAGAACCAGCTTAAAATTCGGCCTAAAACTGGTAAAAAATGGACTGAAACCTGATTCCTCTTGAACGAGTAGTTTCTGATTCCGCTTGAAAAAGTGTGATATTTTGAGTGAAATCAAGTATTCCGCTTGAAAAGTTCTTATTCCTCTTGAAAATTTGAAGCGAAATCAGTGTTTCCAGTTGAATTGGGTGATTCCGCTTGAAGATCACCTGATTCCGATTGAGTTGTTTGATTCCGCTTGAGTGAATCATTTGATTCCGCTTCAGATTGCGTATTCCGCCTGAAGCATTTCAAGCGAAATCAATTAGTTTACTTTAAAAGTGTGATTTCGTTTCAAAGGGTATTCAGCTTGAAAACCCTATTTGCGCTTGAAAGTGTGTTTTGTGTAAAAATTTGTTGGGACTGTTTGAAAAATATGGACAATATGTTTGATGAAAAAGAAAACTGTTATTTTGAAAGATTTAATGATTGGCATCAAGGGTATATAGATGATAGTTATAGAAGTGTGAGAAAGGATGTTGGGTAAAAAGGTTTAAATAGTTTGTGTGTTTGAAAAATGAAACATTGGATGATCTAGTAAACCGATATAATGTTTTACTTGGTTATCTAAAAGATCATGAGATATTCTTATCAGATGCTGAAAAGATAGCAAAGTTTGCAGATGCATTACCTGCTGAATGGATTGAGTTTTTGAAAAATTTAAAGAAGGATTCAAGTTTTTCAAAATTACATTAGCAAACTTAAAACTCATGAGTTTGAAAATGGAAAGAAAAAGAAAGAATTAATGAATGAATTGGAAAAGAATCTAGTAGATATAAGTGTAGATGTAATTGATGAAATGAACAAAAGGATTGTTGAATGTCTTAGAGCAAAAAATGTTATGAAATACGATAACAAGAGAGGTTGTTATATTGATGAGAATGCGAATCCTCTTGATTTCTTTAAAATTTTTTGTGTAGGATTATTCAAGACAGGGACAAAAGAAGTTTCAAAAAATGAAGAATCTGTGAATATTGGATCCTCGAGTTCTGAATCAATATGCTCTAAATGTGATAAACTAGAGACTGAAAATGGCAAACTCTTGAAGGATGCGGAAAGTTTGACATTGGAAGTCAAGAAGTTGAAAGATGAGAAGCAAACTGATGATAAACAGATTCTTGTTTTGTAGGGAAATTGTGAGAAGTTGAAATCTGAAAATGACAAACTGTTAAGTAATTTGAACAGTTTGACATTAGAAAACAAAAGTTTAAAAGAAAAAGAAAAAGATTTTGAAAGCAAAAATAACTCTTCAGAAAATGAAGATTTCTGGATAAAACTTGAAAACAAGAATTTGAAAGCAAATGAAATGAAATTTCAAGAACAGATAAAAGTTTTGGACAATGAAAAGTCTGTTCTTGAAAACATTAAAATTGAAAATGAAAAGGCAATCAAGTCTCATCTTGAAAGAATATCTCAGCTTGAAAATGAAGCTGAGAATTCAAGAAACAAGATTGGTGAGCTTGAAAAGAAATTGAAAGGTTTTGTGACCTCATCAGAATTTCTGAATCATCCTTGTCCAAAACCGATCAATTCTGTTCCAATAAGTGACAATATCACAAATTTTGACAAAGTCAAAATTGAAGATTGTGATGAGAAATCTGATGATGAAAATGAAAAAATAAAAAAAAAAGAAATTGTTTTCGAAATTAAAAGAAAAGTTTCAGAAAACGAATTTGCATTCTACAGAAAAAGGAGAATGTTCAAAGCAGAAACCTTTGGAAAAGAATGCAGATTCAAAACAAAAAATGAAAAATAAGAAAATTGTTCAAAAAGAAAATAAGAGTTCATCATATCAATCATTCAATCGCAATCGAAAATCAAAAAAAATTGAAAAATGAAAACTCAAAAATAGTTGGTGATGAGTGGTGTAGGTTTGACCACAGTGCTTCAAAGCCAAATCCAGTTTTCAGGAGGAGAAATGACTATCACCAAGCCAAACAATGCTATGATCTGAATGTTTGGACTGAAAATGGTGATTGGTACGATAACAGAGTGTGCTATCGATGCGGTTATCAAGGTTACATTGCTGTTAACTGCCAGAGTTGGAGTTATGAGACGAGAAGATGCTTTAACTGCTATATCAAAGGTCATATTGCCAGAAATTTCCCGATGAGATCAAAGGGAAGATCGAGGGCTGAATCTCAAAAAATGGCAAAGAAACCAGTCAGTGTCAAGCCCAAAGAACAGAAAATTCAAGAACCAAAAGTTCAAGAACAGAAAGTTCAAGAAAATAAAGTTAAGCTTTCACAAGGGCAGAAAGACAGACTGAGGAAGAAGAGGAAGAAGGCAAAAGAGTATCTGGAAAGGATTTTGTCCTCGGGTACATCTGGAAAACCAAGCAGCAGTTCTGATAAATCGTCTTGCTTTTCAAAGAATGACAAGTCTTGCAAAACGAATTCATCAGATACAAATCTGAGGACAGAAGAGAAAGGGATATTGAAGAAAGAGAAAGTGGTTAATCAGAAGATTAACAAAACAAAGAAAGTGAAGTTTTCACTTCCTGGCGATGAATTTGTTTCCTCGGAAACAAAGGAGCCAGTTGTTGGCAATGATCTTGACTCATCAAAGTCAAAGGAGCCATGTTCAGGCAATGAATCTGGTGTGGTAAAGCCAGAAGAGCCATGTGTTGAGGTAAAAAATGAGAAGTCTGGTTTAACAATGGATGATGCAAATTTTCCACCATTGTTGAACAAGAATTCAAAAACACCCAAGGACCGTCAGGCTTGGGTGAATCTGTTTAAATGAAAAACCTAACTTGCCGGAGTTCCCAGGTTGGTAAGCGTGGAACATGAATTGGCACATTTCTTGAGAAATATCACCGAAGTGGATGATAATTCGATCATTGATATTTCAATCTACAAGTGGTTAATCAAGGACATTAAATTGTACTTGATTTCTACAAGCGGTATTGAAGTTTAAAACCGGAAATGATAATCTTTCATGTGATTGAGAAGAACAAAGTGATGAAGTAACCCCGAACCTACAAGTGGTTGGTAAACAAACTAATTTTCTAGAAAAACCATTTTGATTAAAACAAACTTAAGTGTTTTGAAATCATAATGGGAAAATAGTTTGTTGTGAGGGGGAGTTCTGATTGTTTTTCGCCATATGGATGGAAAATTGAAGCGATTCTCATCAAGTTGTCAAGTTTGTACAGGTTGTTTCAAATTTTCCCATAAAATCAAAATTGAGATATATTTTGATTTTAGGGGGAGTAAAAATTTAAAAAAAAAATTGAAAATTTGAAAAAGTCAAAAACATTGAAAAATTGAAAAATGAGTTTTGTTGATATAAGAGGAAATGATAGTAAATCAGTGGACTATCACAGCATGCTAAAGAAATGAAAGGATAAAATGTGATAAACGACCTCACTAAAGATGTGACGATAGGCTCAGCTAGACTAGTAGATTTGTGATAACGATACAAACATAAAGAAAAAGCCTAGTTCTAGTTGAAAACATGATTGAAAGCATAGTACTTAGTTTTGTCCTTCTTGATTGTGTGCCTGCTCAGTAATCGCTGAATGCCAAAAAGCATAAAAACTGGTTAAGTTTGTGATCTTTCACAACTTTGCTGAAAATGACACTGTGATTGTGTATTTCTTTTGCAAAGATTTAAACTTGTTTTATTTCTTTATTTTGTTTAAGCATTGGACATTCTCTGCGTATACGTAAGTATCGACCTGGATGTTATTGCTTAAACGTTCTGCTTTATTTTCTTTGGTGTTTCGTTTAAGCTTTGGACCACCTCTGCGTATACGGAAGTATCGACCTGGTGATTAAAGCCTAAACAACTTCAACTTGTTTTTATTTTCTTTATTTTGTTTACACATTGGACTTTCTCTGCGTATACGGAAGTATCGACCTGATTTTTAATGTTTAAACATTCTGCGTTGTTTTCGCACAAATCACAGTTGATCAAAGTTAAAAGCATTACTTGAGTCAGTGTATTGCATGATGAGGGGATATGCTGAGATCGTGGGGTCCATAAGAATTTAGTGCAAAATTAATATACCTTAACGTATCGGTAAGCATTTCGAAAGTTTTTAGATTGAGTTTATCTGGACAACAATATCGTCAATCTATGTGAATCATTTAAAACTTAAAACGATTAAAATCTTAACGGTGCTTGTGATGTGTCTCAAAAACTGATATGATCCTCTTTCACAAACTCGCAGAAATAGTGTTTGTACATATTTCATTTCTGCATTTAAATTGCTGTTCAGTTTACATATTTTGAAAAATTTCAAAAAGATTTTCGACAACTGATGATGAAAAGCTGATTTTCAAAATTCAAAGGCTAAACATGATGAACTGATGGTTTGGATAAGAGTGTTTGATTTGAAAATTTTGTAATGTTTAGATGATTCATTAATTTGAATCAGAATTTAGAATGTTTCAATTTTTGATAAGCTTTTAAATGAGAAAATATTGTTTATCTTATGGTTTAATGAGATGTGTGTAGGTGATAGAAAGATTTCTGATCCTGTTACTACGGAAAGCCAGGATGCAATTCAGAACCTGTGAAGAGCTTAATCAGAGATAAAGACAGGGATTGATCTCAAGGTGATAGCTAATTCCAGACAGCGATCCCAACAGATTGAAAGGGGGAGTCTGACGAGGTTAAAGCCAAAGAGAATACCCTGATACATGCAAAGAAAGAAAGAAGACCGATTGTGAGAAAGCCAGATTATGATCCTGAAGCAGATGATGCTGATGAACTTAAGGAATGCCAGCACATCGTTAGGGGGAGTCTGTTAATGCTGATAGAAAGAGTGAAGCCCAGAGACTGTTCAAGACTGAAGTTGCAAAGACTCGACACCGTAAGACTCGTCAACATCTGAGGGGGAGTCTGTTGGTGCATGCATCTGTCGACTTCGTATTGTATTGAGACATGTTATAGATAGGTTAGATCAGGGCACGTAGATCGAGAAAATAGCATGTTTTATATGAATTTGAGTCTGATTTCGCTTGATGATGCTATTCCGCTTGAAATGACTTTGGTCAGTTTCAAGCGGAATCACTAACATCCGTATTCCGCTTGAACTAGTGCTTGTGTGTTTCAAGCGGAATCAGATGTGTATGAATAGGAGCTCGAGCGGAATCATTGTAACAGTTGTGACTTGTGTGATTTTGGATACCGAGGTGCTACCGGTTTATCCAGGAGCTGTAATCGTTCTGTGATCAATACAAGAGATAGTTAAAAGTGAATTCAAGCTAAACAAAGACTGAATCAAAGAATTCTGCCTCTGTTTCAGTCTGAGCATCTTTTGATTGACTCGTTAGGTCGTTTTAACTTTCATGATAGTTCTCCGGTTAGCACTCCAAATGATCATGCTTTTAAGCTCTCACCTAATGAAGGTGTAGCTGTAAGCCAACTTGAATATTCAAGGGCCATTGGATCCCTCATGTATGCCATGATTAGCACTAGACCGGATATAGCTTATGCTGTTGGAAAACTTAGTAGGTATACTAGCAATCCAGGTGCAAGTCATTGGCAAGCAATGAATCGCGTATTTAGGTACTTGAAAGGAACCATGAAATATGGTTTGACCTATACTGGATTTCCTTCGGTTTTAGAAGGTTATTCGGATGCAAGTTGGATTAACAACAAGGAAGATCATTCTTCCGCGAGTGGATGGACTTTTCTGCTTGGATGAGGTGCCATATCTTAGGCATCTAAGAAACAGACTTGCATTACTGATTCGACAATGGAGTCTGAGTTTGTAGCATTAGCGGCAGCTGGCAAAGAAGCTGAGTGGCTAAGAAACTTGATTTATGAGATTCCATTGTGGCCTAAACCTATATCACCAATATCTATTAGATGTGATAGTGCTGCTACCTTGGCTAAGGCCTATAGCCAAGTGTATAATGGGAAGTCTAGACACTTAGGTGTTAGACACAGCATGATTCGTGAGCTCATCACGCAAGGGGTGATATCAGTGGAATTTGTGAGAACTCAACAGAATTTAGCCGACCACTTAACCAAAGAGTTATGTAGAGATCTTGTGCACAAGGCGGCTGTAGGGATGGGATTAAAGTCCACCTGAGATTTCTCGTGTTAAGATACCCAATTCCCACCTAATATGACGTTAGGTGCTGAATTCAAAATGGAAAGCGTAACATCTAGAAATTGAAACACATTAGTAGCATCATCCCAAGGTATGTGTTCAGACCTGCACGTTAAAAGAGGTTGAAGGTTTTCTTCTTAATAGTTCTTTGAAAAATTGCATATGCAGGTGCAAGAATAAAGAGCTACCTATATGAGCATGAAGTTTAGCCGCTTCAAGAAGCTAAGACTTGGCTTTGATATGTTCATTGAAGGATGGGACACAGGCTAGTAAAAATAGTGTCAAGAAAGAACATTAGAGTATGTAAACGTGTGTGTATATTATCTTCATGTATTCACTGAATAGAAAGGGTTCAATCCTTAGCGACACCCCTATATTCAAATATTTGGAATGTGTAATATACTAATGTGAAATTCAATCGTCGCGATATTTCATTTATGCATAAGTTTGATTATTGTGAATTTGTTTAAGTTAATCAAGGATTACGCTAAAATGGGGGACGAATGTTAGATATTTTAGTATAATCGGGGGATTGACTTGGTGATCAAAGCGAATAATAATACACATCAAGCAAGTTAGGAGGTGCGGGAGCGCACGCTTGTTTGAGTTATTATAATTCGAAGTGTACGGGCGGAGCCCGTACTCTACGGGGGTTTCAAGGGGGCAACACCCCCTTGGCGGGAGTCCGGGGGCAGCGCCTCTGGGAGCAAGGTCCAAGGGGCGGCAGCCCCTGGCGGGGTCCAAGGGGCAAAGCCCCTGGCTGGTATTTTTTTGTTAGTATTACTCGGATTAGCCAAGTGTAATTGATATCTCAAAATTTTACCTTTTGTCCGTAGGTTATATATGTTATCTAAATTACGAATATCATCCATACAGTTTGCGGCCATTCCAGTAATAGTTGGGTAATAAAGGTTCTTGACTCTTGAAGAAAATATTAGGGATGAAATCCTGACATGAGATGTGATTTAGTATTTATTAATGTAGTTTAGAAATAGAAACAATATAACCTTTGTCAGTAAAAAAAATCTACCTTTACACATGTGCCTCATGTGATGGAATGATGGACGTCCGTTGAATATATAGTTATGTTAAATTCTAGATTGAATGTTAAATCGCGTACTATAATAAGGAAAAAGAAATATCAAAATCCTACTAGGACAATTAATATATATATAGTATTTGATATGGTGCATAACAAAAGTTTTACAGGTTGTCGAAAATACTTATAGTGTTTGGTGTGGCGTGCGTAACAAAAGTTTCAGATGTGAAGAGGTGGTTGTCATCTTCTTTACTTAAGTTTTAAAGTCGCCGAAAATATTAACAGAGAGATGGTGTTAGACGCCACGTCAAGGGTAGTGTTCGTCTAAAAAAAGCGCAATACTGACACAAAATGGAGATGGCTAAAGGGGTGGTTGGAGATGCCGGCTAATACAATTTTAATAAATTCAAAATTAGCCGATTAATCAGTGTGTGACGATTCGAATTGCCTATTAAGATTGATGGACGGATATGACCAATGATCATCGATGTTTACATTGATGGCCGATTAGCATGCACATATATGTGTCAATTAAATCGCGACTAGACACCACCCATTGTGGGTGTCCCATTCTTAAGGTTCTTTACTTGACAAATATTCATTCAGTTATGGAAAAAAGGTGCGCACCATAAATCAATTTCAACTATTATGGCAAATTTGAGGGAATTTGTCTTTTCAATTTCCAATCGTTCACGTCGATTCGATCTCAATTATATATCCTCTAGCAATTATAAGACTAGTACACTAGTGGTTATATCTGGCATAGTTTAACTCGTGGCCAACTTTCAATCGCTAATTTTGTGGCTGGTGAATAAGTTACGAAATCCTCTAGAAGATATCCTAGTGGAAAGTGGTATACTCGAGGTTGTCAGTTCAAATCTTTTAGAGGGCAAATGTGGTTGTTCGTTAAAATCTAACTATTAATATTAAAAACAAGAAATCAGGTTCGAAAGTTAAAACCTAAGAAGTTAAAAAAAAAAAAACTTTTTTATTTTACAATCCTTTGTAACTAAAACCAAGAAAATAATTTCTTAGTTGAGTTAAAAACTAAAAAATGTTATTTTCTATAACGGTCACTAACTAAAAATTAACAATATAATTAATTAATTAAATATAATACAATTAGAAACTTTTATGAAAAGTGTTTTCAGTTTTTTTTCTTTTTTTCTTTTTGTACTTTTTTTTTATTTTTATCCCTAAATTTTTTTTAGCATTAACATTTACAACTCCTTACCTTTCTAAAGATTTTGTGATCAAGTTTTACGTGTTTATATCGTGTTGGTGTAAATTCAAGTTGATTTACGTTTCGACGTAAATTTTCCCGAAAATAAGTTTGATCAAATATAATATGCTCTTATGCTTATTATTGTGTACGTTTTCAGTTGTTCTACGTTTTGACGTAAATTTTATATTTTTTTCATAGATGAGTCGGGTCAAATATAATATGTTTCCTTGCTTATTTTTATATACGTTTTCAATTGGTTTACGTTTTGACGTAAATTTTGTTCGAAAACGACTTGAGTCAAATATAATACGTTTTTAACTTCTCATTAGACGATATAAATTCGAGACACTTTACGTTCAACACCGCCGCAATGCGACATGCCATTCTTTAACTTAAAAGAACAATATTTTCTTACGTGCTTTTTTATACACGTGTCGGTATAAATTTAAGTTGGTTTACATTTTGACGTAAATTTTCAATAAAGTTATATTAAAGATAGCGTCTACTTTTCCATTTTCAATGAATATAAACAAGTGTAGATATTCTTTTAAGCATATTTCTTTCAACTGCTATATTGAACCAAAATAGAAATTGATCAAAACCCCGCAGTGTAGCGCGGGTAATCTTACTAGTTTAGTACAAAACTAAAAGTCCCTTCAAATATTAAACTTGAACAAAATTGTGAATATTTTTTTAGTTATTGATATTACGGTAGAAAACAATTGAAATGAATTAATGTTTTAAGCTGGATATATGACAACCAAAGTATGTTCAACATTTGTTATTTCTTTTCCATTTTAAATTCGATAAATATTATTCGGAAAACATATAATAAATTCACGAGCGTGGATGACATAACTTAAAATAAACTAAAATAAAAAAAACATATAAAATGGTATGTTTAATTTAAATCGTTAAAAAGTATAACATAATTTGTCAATTAATGTTTTCTTGATTTCTTCCGATTATAATTAAGAGATTTTTTATGTCAATAGTAGAAATTATGTCGTTTTTCATGTACAAAGTATAAAGTATGTTGGTTTTTTATGTGAAAAAAAAAGTTGAGGGATTTTTATGAAACAAAAAAGAAAGTATCTTGGTTTTTTAAGTGGAAGGACTTTTATGGGAAATAAAGTGTGTTGTTTTTTTATGATATTTGCTCTTAAGAAAAAGTCCATAATAATCTATACTACTTTATAATACATATCAGAAGGACTTCTTAAAGTCCATAAAAATTTCCTTAAAACACCTTTAATGCACAATGTACAAGTTTTTAAGCACAAACAAACACATTTATAACCTCACTTTCCAATATTACCCTTACTAACTCAAACAAAAACACATTGATAATGATCCGACCGTCCATCACTTCACACAGATCATGATCAAACCATCCATTACTCTTCACACGGATCATGATCCCCAATTCACTTTTGAAAGCTGTACTTGTCTACTCGCCAGATCAAAAGCTTCCAAAACATTTCCCCCAAATTTCTCTATCTGCATTTTCAAATTTCTCTCAACTTTTCCTCTCATCTGCGTTCTCTCCTGAGTGGTGTAGATGAATCGAAGATAACAATCAAAGGGAAGATGACGATCGACGTTAAATTGAAGGTTCAGTAGGTCTGGCCGGTCTTTCGTCACCCTTGGAGAGTTGTTCATCTCTCTTGGTCGTGTTTTGGCCATCCGAGAAGCAGTGGTCTATTAGCCTTCAATGGGTGCTGAAGAGGTAAGTTTTTTGTCTAATTTAGTTCAGATGATGTCGATTTTAGACTGGATTGAAACATGCAAATGATTTGGGTGTTTTATAGTTACGATTGAGTCTAATCTTGTACAAGTTTGAACAGTTCTAGGGCTTGATGGTGCTTTTGTAGAGAAACTGACTAGCAATATGTGGAAAACGACACCAATCTGTGTTTTTGGGTGGTTAGTGATCCATATTTTATATTTTAATAATTATGCTAATTTAAGTGTTTTGTTATGGGAATGATACATTTATGAATCTGAATTAAACTATGAAACCTTTATAGTTTGTATCTCAGTAGATTGTAACTGGAGTTTACTGATTACTGGTATTGTGTTCTTTCTTTTATGAGCATCTTACATTTGACAATCTTAATGACTTATATGGATTAAATTTGGTGAGATCGTGCGATAGCTTACAAAATGATGTTGCTTTAGGTTTTTTTAAGTTAGGAAAAAGCTTGGATTTAAAAAAAAAATTGTTTTTAATTTCGTTTGGAGCTTTTCAAGAACTGTGTTCTTTAAACAGTTTATAGTTGACCCTAATTTGTGTTCCAATGCATCTTACTAGGTGTTTTGATGCTACAAAAAGCAGAATTTTGAGACCTTAAGAAGCTGTACGTTTTTTTGCGAATCTTTATTATAACTATTTATATCGAGAAATTAAAGATTACAAGTAAAGGTCAACTACCGACATCTATTTTGAAATCACGGGCTGCGAATTTTCTAGAATGTGCTCGTGTTGTGATACCGTGCAAGACGGAGTTGTAGCTGACCCTGGTAATACTGGTAAGTGAAAAACTCATTTTTAGACGTTGCAGTTTCATTTCTTTTATCAACAAACGGGTTGACATGGGCTACGTTTAATCTTTTACGGGTCAAGTGGTTAAGCTAAAAGATTTAACTAAAAAGGAAACAAGTCTGATAGGATTAGCGGATTCGATGTTTTTATGTTTATAATATTTTTGACAGAAAATGAGGTCAGTGAGGTGAGTGATCTGCCAGCATTTCGTGAGTATTCTGTTGAACAACTAAGAACGGCTACATCTGGATTTTCTATCGAAAATATTGTGTCTTGAACATGGAGAAAAAGCCCCTAATGTGGTCTACAAAGGGAAGTTGGCAAATCAAAGAAGAATTGTTGTCAAACGGTTTAATAGATCTGCTTGGCCTGATGCTAGGCAGTTTCTGGTATATACGTTACATATAAGTATTCTTTTCTACGCGAATGTTTATATTCATATAAATATATCGTATAATGATATTTATGTATTATAACAGGAAGAAGCAAGAGCGGTTGGCCAGCTTCGAAACCCTAGATTAGCTAATCTGCTTGGCTGCTGTTGCGAAGGTGATGAAAGATTACTTGTTGCTGAATTTATGCCACATGAGACTCTTGCAAAACACCTATTTCACTATAAGTTAGTGACACTGAGGTGTTTTTTTTTTTTTTTTTTCAGAAATTTAATTAATAAACATTTTCGAAGTTGAGGTTTTTATATAACTTGTTTATGTATGCATATGCAGGTGCCATCTCATGTATTAATGGGCATCACACAAGGCGGGTCGGCTATGCCTTTGACTGCACTTGGAGAAGCCTATTTTTCATGCCTTGATACAACCTCCTAAACCATGTTATCCAAAGTTCTGGATTGTCATTGTGATATTAATGGTTTTATTCACATGTAAACTACCGGATCTGATTAAGCTTAATGGCATTAATATTATCTTAATCTTTAACAAAAGTTATGATGTTTGCTTCTGGTTTCTAGGGTGTGAAGAAAAAAAGAAGAGTAAAACTGAAAAATACTTGAATTGGCAGTTGGTCAATGAGACTAAACCTATATGAGTAGGTTAAAATACTTTAAATAATAATCGTACTCACTTATTTGTTTCAGAGTTTGTTAATTAGATGATTAAAATACCGACGAGGAATCCAAAGGAAGTTGAAAAAGATCAATAAAATGAATTCTACAAGAAGGCATTCAACGAGTTTCATGATCCTCTTGCATACGTTCACTTCACAACTAAGGTATTTACCATTTTAGTTTGTTTTCAACAAACTGCATATTACATACTAGCTTGTGTTTTATTGATTATAGTTTGTGCAGGGTAAAGTGGGATTTAGAAGTGTAATCTACATCCCTTGAATGGTACCAAAGAACAATGAGGATGTAGTAAATCCTAAGACAGAATATACATTTGTACGTGAAACATGTATTCAATTCAGATGATTTTGATGGCGAACTGATAAATTCTCTCATTTATTTTACGTTCAAAAATTTTTGTTACGTTCAAAAATTTTCTTTAAGTCATAATAATTAAAAAAGTTGCCTCAAAAGTCAAATTAAGAATGTCTATGAAACGGTAATTGATCTGATGATGCCAGTCAATTTGACATTAAATGAAAAGACGTTTATCAGTTTTAGAAAAATATCTATGGAATTTATTAGAAAAATAACTATGGAATTAGAATTCTTGAACACTGGTTATTTATTGCAGACGAAAGCCCATCTTTGGTCCACTGTGCTGTTTATGCTGGGGCAGGGTGGTTCCCACTGTTTAATTGGCTCCGAGGTTTGTTTAAGAGTATTGGACCGGGTTTGTGGGATGGCCGTCAACTAGAATGAGTATGGCAGTTGTTTTTTTAGCTTCGTGTTTGTTGGTTTGCCCATGGATTCCCCGTGATTGGATTCCGGTTATGCCATCCCGAATTTGGCCCCCGTTGTCTGGTGTGAATATTACTGTTTTATTGCTGCTGGGGACAGGTTTAAAGCTGGTGTTCAGGTGCGGGAACTGGTACAGTTGGGTGTGTGGTGAGTTTCGAAGCTCGGCTTTATGCCTATCTATGAAGTCCCACACTAAACAATTTTGGCCTGCTGTGTTATGGGCCAAAACCGTGGCCCAAATGCCTCTCCAAGGCCCTGGTTTAGCGCTGGGTAGAAAGGCCCAAAGTATGGTTTTACAGCTGCAATGGAAGGCCCAATTCTGGGTTTTAAAGCTGCTAAGTAAGGCCCAATATGGTATTTTTTGGTGTTTCGTGAAGGCCCAGGTTTGGGTGTTGTGGATTATAATTGGGCTCAGAAGCAGACATGTTGTGATGACATTGAAGACCTGTTACATGGACCTTTTGACTGCCACATTGGACTCAAGCGTCGGGCTTTATAGCTGTTTTTTGGGCCTCGGGTTTATGGGTTTTTTGAAGGCCCAGATTGGGTTGGATATATGTTGGTGTAGCGGTTTGGATAGGCTCGCTGGAGGTTCTCTTTGGGCCGTTGGGAGCCCCTATTTGGCCCGGGTTATTCACTGTTGGCACTGGTTAGCTACAAACCATGGTGCAATGTGGAAAAACGGTTATCCGCAAGCTGAAAGCCGGGAGATATGGATATATAAAATGGAGTTTGGATATTTATAGATGCAACTATATCTTATACTATTGTGGTATTCCTTGATGTAGTTCGCCTTGTTTTGATAGGCACTTTTGTAAAGGTTTTTACCAACTTTGGTTAAGTTGCATTTTTAGCGTCATTTTTTGTTACGCTAGGTTTTTTTGTATGCCTAAACTGAGGTTGGATGATTTCTTATTTTTGGTCCCCGAAGTATGTTTTGGGGATGATACGGGGGTATCCCCTTTGACTCTAATTTTTCCTCTGATTTTTTCATTGGTTTTATGTTATGTTTGCCGGGCTTTGCCCTTTATCCAAAAAAAAAAGGTCAAAAAATAAGACACAAACCCAATTCATTTTGCAACAAAAGCTATCTTTACATCAAAGTAGTTTTATGCATCACGTGATTTAGGATTATGTCCATTGAACATGAGAAATAGATTATTAAAAGAAATATATGAATGAATTGGTGGGTTATTTTAAGAGAGGTTCATTGTTGTCTCACTTAAATAATAGAAGTGACAAGTAAAATTTTATTGTCCCACATCGATGAGAAAACCAAAACAAAGTAAAAATGATATTATGATGAAACCTTGTGCTTTTTGGCCCTAATTAATTAAGAAGGGGTAAGTTAAGTATTTTTTTGGGTTTAAAATCGTAGTGAAAAGTGTATATGTTTAAAAATGAGTCTTTAGTTTTTTTTTGTCTAATTTGAAATAAAATTTGTAGATGTTTAACAAGAAGTGGTTAAAGGAACCGAACTAGCCTCATTAGCCACTTAACAAAAACTGATCGAGCATCACTAACTGGTAACGATCTAGCCGCACTATCCAATAAATCAAAACCGATCTAGCCTCACTAACTGCTAACGATCTAGCCTACTAACTAACTGATTAAGAAGAAACCAATAATAGATTAAGAAGAAAACATTATAGGGATGTGTGGAACTGGTACCGAAAATACCAGTACTAAAAATCGCCCGACTCATCACAAATTGTCAACGACCATAACACAATGAAATAATTGTCGTAGCTCATGTACCATAATAATGAATGCGTTCGTGGGCCACTTCAGAATCATCACAAATTGGATAAAGTTGATAGACCATACCAAAATCCATTACTAGAAATGAGATGCACTTCACAAAACATGATTTTTTTCACTCCATACATTGACCACATTTCTAAACCAATTTGGGTGTGTTTACCTCAAAAAAATGCATCATATCTAGCCAAACAAAAACCAACGCAAGAGGAAAGATGAGATTCACGACAATATAAAAGTGTATTCTCTAATTTATGTTCGGGTGGCTTCGAATTTAGGCTTGGTTTCGAGTTTCAAGTAAACGAGTATCCTATTGTAAATCACCACTCCCGCCGCATCGCGCGGGTAAATGGCTAGTAATAAATAAATAGAATCAGATATAACGATCGTCAAGATAACCAAGGTGTTCTTATTTACAATTACAACTACTTGTCACTAAACATGACCCAATCAAATACTAAACATTTATATAATCAACCAACTACCAACATTCAATATGAAATTTAAGTAAAGTCTAAACAAAATTCCTTTTTTTACTTAAATTCGAGATTGAAAAAAGAGTGACGGGCAAGGGGCAGTAATAGGCGTGGATTTAAGATATGTGATACCAACTGGTTAAGGCTTAAATTCGCTAAATTATACCATGAAATCGGTTTACAAACAAAAAACAAATAACACAAAAATCACAAATTTGATATCTATATAGTCATATCAGTGATCAAATTTGATTCTTGTATAATTTTATTCACAGTTTACTTGTCTACTAGTACTTTTAACTTTTAAGGGAGTAAGAACTTCATATTTTGGTAAACCTAGTTCGACTTGATACTGTAAATATTTAGTATTCCATAATCTTCATTAACATGGAAAATGATATAGATACAAATTACATACAAAACAAATATGATAACTATATCTTCTAAACTAATGAATGATATACAAAATAACACAAGTAATATATGTCACCAATAACCCCTGTAGTCGAAGCAGTAGTCGACCGAATGCAAAGATTGGACTTGAACCGAGTTAAGAGTTGCTGGAATAATCCTTTTGTGAAAATATGATAACTATATCTTCTAAACTAATGAAGGATATACAGAATAACACAAGTAATATATGTCACCAATAGCCCCTATAGTCAAAGCAGTAGCCGACCGAATGCAAAGATTGGACTTGAACCGAGTAAAGAGTTGTTGGAATAATCCTTTTGTGAAAATACTAGCTAGAGCATATAATAGATGAATAGAACCAAGGCTTACGTTTTTCTTGGATGAAATGAATCTTTATTTCAAGTTTCAACGTGTTTCATACGCGCTGGTGCTGAAACGTGTTATGGTACATGGCCGAAATGTTGTCACTATAGATAATGGAAACTTGTTGAATATGCGCATGTAACTCAAGTAGAAGATACTAGACTTCGACCCTTGATGTAGAAATAGTATGCTAACATTTTTTATGACCAAGAGACCAAGTTGTCATTAATAAAGACACAATAACCTGATGTGGACAGTCTAGTGTTGGGCCATCTCCCAATCGGGCATCTGAATGTGGCATGGGTTTGACCGATTTGAAGGGAGATAAATGTAGGCCGTGATCTAAAGTTCCTTCGATGTACCTCAATTTCTGTTTATGATAATTAAAGAGAGGCTCACGAGGTGCATACATAAAACAAGCATGTTTGGTGGACTGCATAGGCAATTTTGGGCCGGATGAAGGTCAAATATTGAAAGGCCCCGACCAAGCTACGAGAAAGAGTGTTGTCCTTAAGTAAGTTACTTGTTGTGGCACTCAATTTTAAATTGTGTTTGTAGGTGTGATGTTGGGTTTATAGTGTTGCATGTTTTCACGGGTAAAGATGTTGATTGTTGAGAAAAAACACACATCGAGCATGTTTAATCTAAATGCCCAAAAAGTGGTGTAAACGGCTGGAATCAGTCATCGTGAATTCACAAGACATATAGGAGAAGTGTGGTCTCTGAGGCCATTAAAGATAATGTCACTAATGCACATATGTGTTTGGTTTTAAATATCAACAATCACGATCATTTGTTAATCATCCTGTCCATTCATTGCATCTCCATTCCTAGTCGTAAACAATAGTTCATTTTCGTGAATATGAAAACGGTGACTTTATGAATACAACTTAAAGGGGTACCTTTTAACGAAAAAAAAAAAAATTCCTAGTCGTAATAACCGATAAGCACGATGCCAACCCTAAGGGCATGTGTAGTCATAAAGCCCTCAAAGGGGCGTTATGCGACATGTGGCACGCCACGTCAGCGTGTGGGCGTTATGGGGCCTTATGCATTTAAGCCCGTAGTCATAACGCCCCTACCTCATCATTACCCAATTATTTAATAAACCCTTAAATTATACATATATATGTATGTATATATCTCTGTGAGAGTGGAGAGAACACAAACCAAATGCATGGCGCCGCGAAAATTATCGCGCCACCCCCAAAAATTCGATTGATGGCGCCCCTTGTGGCGGTGTGCCGGCGCTATACCGGCGCTATGAGGGCATACCGCCCAATTATGGCGCCCCACTACGTTCGGACTAAGCTGAACAACCTCCATCCCGTTTACACAGTCACCGACACTCAATAAAAAAGTACGTGTTCTACACAATACGTAGGTGTTTTTATTCATGTGTGTGGTTACAAGGCATGATGACACCAAAACTCCACCAAAAGATGATCCAAGTTATATGGTTCACTTAGTATATCTTATATACTTGTGTTTTATTTTTTTTTTCATTCTAATTTAGACAAAACTGGTATGTATATCTAAGTTTATCTCTCTAATTTTTTTAGTATATAGTTTTATTTTATATACACTTATATTTAATTATTTTGATGTCTTGTTTTCATATAACTAGTGGGAAACCCGCGCGTTGCAGCGGAGTCGACAATATGGGCCGAGAACATAACTTAAACCTAAAACATTAAAAAATCATATATACGTGTGTGTATAAATAATAGTTGGAATGCCCGCGCGTTGCGGCGAGTATCCCGACTAATATCACAAAAAATTATAGCGTCACTAAAACTCGCTTCTTGTGTTCGACATACGTTCCAACCACCTTAAGCCGTTTCAAGATCGAGCCAGCTTCTTAGGACAACTTTTCACATGCACTCACATCAGCTGCTTGCGACTCCAAAACATGTTTCTCGTATGAGATTGAATCAACAATCCTTTTAACACATGTAAATATCACTATTTTGGGTATGAATGAGTTCACTTTACAAATGTTTATAAGTAACTCTTTAATTGGGAGTACAATTACACTGCGGATGAAGACTTTGAGAATACAAATGTTTTTTATTGCATTGGTGATCCACCTGAGGAAAGGTTTAATTTATCTTCTTCAAAAGCAGCATGTCTAGCCAGCCAGCTACCTAGTACCTACAAGTTTGTAACAATTTTCATCTTGCTTTCATATTGTATATCTAAAAATATTGTAGAGGAATTCAATCAACAAATTGTCAAAACCGATGTACGGATTCGATTTATATAGTTATCATTTTATAATCCAAAATCGGGATTCAAGACGAACATTATGCTGGTTTTCAGCCATTCTTATACATCTGGTAGGTAAACAAACATATAGGCACAAGAAAGATACATATATTTAGGGGTGGCAAAATAGGTGGGTTGGGCATCTTTGGATAATGGGTTAGGATGGGTATGGGTTAGGATGGGTTTATTAAGAAATGGGTTAGAATGGGTTTAGATCAAGATAGGTTTTTGTCAAGATTGATTTGGCTAAAAATATAAATAAATAAATAAATAAATAAATAAAAATTAAAATTAAAATTAAAAATCAAAAAAATTAAAAAATTAAAAAAGATCAAAAAATTCAAAAAAATTTAAAAAAATCTAAAAAAAATATAAAAATAATCAGAAAAAAATTTCACACCAACCAGGTATAACCCATTTAATTAAACCGATTGTGTTTGTATCAACTTGTTTAACCCGTGAATTAATCATGTCAACCTGCTAGCCCGTTTACGACCCGTTTATCATGGGGAAAAAGAAAAACTAAAATGTAAATGGATTGAGGAATGAGGAATGGGGATCTGCGATAACCTATCAAATTGAAAACAGTTACCATGCATACCTTCTAAATTCTAATAGATATAGTCATAAAAAAGATTATTAAAGATATCAGCACACAAGGAAATAGAAGTCAAAAGAATAATGTTTGAGTTCATATGTGACTTTCTCTCTCTGGTCTTTGGCGATTTTGGCGATTTCTAGGGTTTTTCCGTTCTCGTTCATTTCCCGCGCTTCTTCTTCGTTTTTCTTCCTACTGTTCCATTGATTTGCTTATGGATTTCAATCCTAAGCATGATCCGGTGCATGTTCCTCCAGATCCTCCTCCGGATCTAGGGCTTGGAAGCTTTCTGAATGTGACTGGTGGATCTGAATCCATTGGAGATAGTGATTTCTGGTTTGGAGGAGCTAAGGATCTTAAGCCTGCCAGTTTGGTGAAGATGAAAGGAGCTGCTATGGGTTCGAATGCTGGTTCTAAGGTTTTGGAGGTCCCAGTGGTTGCTGAATCAGGTATTATTCGATCGGTAGTTCTTGCAGAGTCTGATGTGGTTTGTCTGGGTAAGGTATTAGGAGATAATTGGAGGTCTAGGGTATTGAAGGAAAAAATTGTGTTTAGTAATTCAGATATGAGGGTTTCGTTTAGTGCTGATACTGATTTGGAAGGAATTATCCCTGGTTGCTCTGTTAATTTGCTTATTGAAGGGTTGGGTATGAGGAATTGTCCGGCTGAACTTTTCTCTGGTCAATATGGCACTGTTATGGAAGTTTTGGCTAATCTGGCCAAGCATAGGGGTAGTGAGGATGTAGGTATGGGTTGCAATGGGGGTAAGGATATGGTTATGAGGGAGATGAATGGTAGGTGTAAGTTTTCTCAGCTGAATCCAAATGTTAATGTGTTTGATGTTAATTCGTTTGGATCTGTTGATATGCTGGATAAGAGGAAGAAAAGGTCTATTAGAAATGAAGGGTTGCAGGTGAAGGCTAGCAAGGTAATGTGGGATAATAATTCTTATGTTAAAGTCCCTCAGGAGGGTAATATTGTTAGCAAGGATGAGGTTTTACCTGATGGAGCTTGTGCTATTGAAATGGTAGACAGGTTGACTAAAGTGGGAAATAAGGGGATGTTTAGGGAAAGAGTTGTCAGGGGTAGTAGAAGGGGAGGGTTTGATGATAATGCTAGGATGTTTAGTTTCTCTGTGGCTGCATTAAATTTCTCTTATAAACCAGGGTCTAAGAATGGTAAAATTGAAGGGATTGGTCCTGTTTTTAAGGATTCAATGGATAAAAGTAAAGAGGCTGTTGGGCAGGCTGCTAGTAAAATGGGACTGGAAAAGTTGGGAGGGAAGAAAAATGCTAAGAAAGTATCTATGAAGAAGCTTATTCAAGAAAAGTCTGATGAAATGAGCCCCTATAAAATTTCTAAAGATGATATGCCGTTCATAAATAGTTTGAAGCCTGTTATGAATTCATTTCTGAATTCTATCAAGTTGAAGAACAATGTGGTATTTACTGCCACTAGAAATGAGGTTAAGAATTCTGATAAAGGTAAAGTTAATGTGTCTTATGCAGATACGGTGGGAAAGCCTGAAACTGTGATGACTGAGAAGGTGGGTTTTTATCCTCCTAAAGTATTGGATAATGGGGAGTTAGTTGCTGTTATCAAGCCCGAGAAAATTGCAGAAGCCAAAAAAGTATACAGTTCTTATTTGTATGGATATTTTGTTGGTAAAGATCTCCCATTAGGCATGGTGAGGTACCATCTGTATAAAATGTGGAAGAAGTTTGGGATCCTGGATATTTCTGCAAATAACAATGGTATTTTTTTCTTCAAATTCAGGAATGAAGTGGGTATGTTCAATGCTATTGATAAAGGCCCTTGGTTGGTTAATGATATTCCTTTGTGTTTAAAAAAATGGGAAGCTGGCATTTGTATTGAAAAAACAGAGCCATCTTCTATTCCTATGTGGGTTACTATTCCGAATTTACCTTTGGAATTATGGAATTCTGAAAGCATCTGTAGCATGTTAAGTTGTATTGGAGAACCAATCCTGTTTGACAAGGTCACTTTGGAAAGGTGTAAAATGAAGGAAGGGCCTCCGGGTTTTGCTAGAGTTCTTGTAGAGATAAAAGCTGATACTATTTTGCCTGATTTTGTGAAAGCTTTTTATCCGGAAGAAGAAGGAAAGGCTGCTTTTATTAAAGAAATTAAGGTGGGTTATCAAGTGAAAATCAAGAAGTGTTCTGCTTGTAAAGTTTTTGGGCATGATTTTGAAAACTGCAGCAAAAGGGTTTTATCTGAAGATGAGTTTAGTGCTAAAGCTCAAAAACTTATTAATGACATCAAGAAGGTTGATAAGAAGGATGGGCCGGTTTCTGGAGTATCTGGGAATGAGTTTCAAACTGTTGGAAGAAATAATAAGGTTGTTAAAGGGGTGGACAGCAGGCAGGGAAATGTGATGGGAAGAGGTAACTTTGCTAAGAACTTTGGTGGTGGAAATAAAATGAATGTGGGTGGAGGTGCAGTTAAGGATAATAATAGGGGGGCGAGTACTTCTGGAACCAAAAATTCTAATGGAGAAATTATGGATCAGAGCCCCGCTGAGCAGAATAAAGCAGGAGTTGGTCTGAAGAAAGGGACTGGTAAAAGTATGGGAAAACAAGAGTATAGAATTAAGAAGCCTGTCACAGTAGGGATAAAGAAGGGTGTTTTTAGGGAAGTAGATGAAGTTAAGACTGGTAATAGGTTTGATGTCTTGGGTGATGAGAATATGGTTGAGATTAATAACAATGGTGTTGTTGAGTCTGTGGGAGATTTGAAGGATGTGAATTTAGGGGGGAACATAAAGAAGGAATGTGGAGAATCTGTAAATACAAAAGAAGGTATTAAGGAGAGTAGCGTGAAGAATGTAGGTAATGACTCTGTTATGAAAGAAAGTGTGATTAAATCAGTCATTGCTAGTGAAGTATTGAAAGAAAGTATACCACTTAATTTGGAGTCTGAGGTTAATGTAAAGACAGGGTATTTTAAAATGAATGAAGAACAATTTAATGAAGTTGCTCATTATATTCTAAATAAAACGTGTCCTGCTAATGCTACTATGAGAAATTGGAATATTGGACAAAAGAAACTTTTCTTTGAGCAGTGGGATAAACTCATGTTTCAAAAGCTAGTGGAAGCTGTTGATGTTGAATCTGAAGAGGATGAGATGGCTGTGTCTATGAAGAATGATGAAGAATTTTTGACTGATGGGAATACTCCTGTCTCGAGTATTTCCATTAATGGAAGGGTGTCTCAATGAAGGTTCATTCTATGGTTTGGAATGTGAGGGGTCTTGGGCTGGAAAATCATCAAGCTGAGGTTAGGAGGCTGATTAGAGATAATAAAATAAATTTTTGTGGGCTGGTTGAGACCAGAATTGCCTGTGAAAACATTGATAATGCTTATAATAAAATTAATAGAAGCTGGATGTGGTTTTCTAATGCTGATAGGTGTGGCAATTGGGTCAGAATATTGGTGGGTTGGGATCCGAGAGCTGTAAAGGTTAATATTATTGGGTATACAGAACAGGTCATCCATTGTGATGTCAATTCTTTGGAAGATGATGAAAGGTATATTTGTTCTTTTGTGTATGGATTCACTAAAATTCAGGGTAGAAGGTTGCTGTGGAAAGAATTGGTAAGGCTTAATGGGACCATTCAAGATTTGCCATGGGTTGTTTTAGGAGACTTTAATACTATTCTTCATCCTAACGAGAAAAGTGTTGAACTAAAAAGGGTTAATTATGGTATGGAGGATTTCAGTTGTTGTGTGAATGAGATTAATTTGTTTGATATTGCTATGTCAGGGCTGTTCTTTACTTGGAATCAGAAATTGGGTAAGTCTGATGGTATTCTTGAAAAATTGGACAGGGTTATGGGGAATCAGAATTTTGTTGATATGTATCCAGCAGCTTTTGCAAAGTTTCTTCCTTATTTTACCTCTGATCATTCACCTGCTTTGCTTATTATGGCTTCTAAAGGTAAATCTACTCCTAAGCCATTTAAATTTTGGAATTTTTTGGCAGCTAAGGAAGAGTTTTTGCCGATTGTTAAGGAGGGTTGGGATAAAAGAATTGAGGGGTGTAAAATGTTTAGGGTGGTGACTAAACTTAAGGGTCTTAAAAAGCCTTTAAGGAAATTAAAGTATGCTCAAGGGAATTTACATGACAAGGTTGAGAAACTGAGAGCTGAAGTTGAAAGAATTCAAAAAGCTGTTGAGGAAGATCCTTTTAATGAAGAGTTACGGAGTGAGGAAGGTGTGTATGTTAAGGAATATAAAATTGCTCTTGCTGATGAAGAATATATGTTAAAGCAAAAATCAAGAGTGCATTGGCTGAAAGTGGGTGACCAAAATACCAAATTTTTTCATAAATCGGTAAAGAACAGGGAGTGCAGAAATAGGGTCAATGTCATTAAAGATTTGGAGGGTACTGAACATTCTGGGGATAAGGTTGGGGATGCTTTAGTTAAGTATTTCAAGGGTATTATGGGGTTGAAATGTGGGGTGGAGGCTATTTCTGATCCGGACTCTTTATTTCTTATAAAGCTTAATAAACAAGAGGCTGAGCAGATGGTTGTGACTGTTAGTAGGGACGAAGTTAAAAAAGCTATGTTCCAAATTGCTGATGAAAAGGCTCCGGGGCCAGATGGGTACACTGCCAAGTTTTTTAAAGCAGCCTGGGGAATTATTGGGGAGGATATTGTTGATGCTGTTTTGGAATTTTTCATTAATGGGAAAATTCTAAAGGAGATTAATGCAACTATCATTTCAGTGGTTCCTAAGGTTAAAGTGCCAAATGTTGTCAACCAGTTTAGACCCATTGCGTGTTGCAATGTGATCTACAAATGTATTAGTAAGGTTCTGTGTAATAGGCTGAAAAATGTGTTGGGGAAGCTTGTGAGTACTAATCAGAGTGCTTTTGTTCCAGGAAGGTTGATCAGTGACAATATCTTGCTGTCACAAGAGTTAGTGAAGGGGTATGAATGGAAGCAGGGATGTCCTAGGGTTGCATTAAAAATTGATCTTCAGAAAGCCTATGATTCAGTTGATCATGGATTTCTTGAGGAATGCATGAAGCAGTTTGGGTTGCATGCTAAATTTGTGAAGTGGGTGATGGTATGTATGACTTCTGTACATTATTCGGTCGCCTATCAGGGGAATTTGTATGGATTTTTCAAAGGGGAAAGAGGGGTAAGGCAGGGAGATCCAATATCTCCTTATTTGTTCACTTTGGTGATGGAGGTGCTGAATCTAATGTTGATAAGAAGAATTAAAGAATTTAAGGAGTTCAAGTATCATTGGAAATGTGGGAAGTTAAAGCTGACCCATTTGTGTTTTGCAGATGACTTGTTCATATTCAGTGGAGCAGATGTACATTCTATTGAAGTTATTAAAGATGCACTGAATGAATTCAGTGCTGTGTCTGGGCTAGTGCCTAATATGAATAAAAGTGACATTATTTTTGGAAATGTTAATGAGATGGTGCAGAAACAGATCCAGGAGATTTTGCCTTTCAATGTGGGTAAATTTCCTATGAAATACCTTGGAATTCCACTTTCTTCGAAAATGCTGTATTTGAAGGATTGTAAGGTTCTTATTGATAAGGTTAAAGCTAGAATAACAGATTGGAAGGTGAAATTCTTATCATTTGCAGGCAGATTGCAATTAATTAAATCTGTGTTATCTTCAATTACAATTTATTGGGCTTCACTGTATATTTTGCCGGTTGCTATTAGTGAGGAAATTGAGAGATTGTTGAGTGGTTTCCTTTGGAGTCAAGGTAGAGGGAATAAGGGAATGGCCAGGATTTGCTGGGAGGAAGTATGTAAATCTAAATGCCAGGGTGGATTGAATATTTCATCCTTGAAAATTCAGAATATTGCTCTAATGTCAAAGCATATTTGGAATGTTCTCTCTGACAAAGATACTATGTGGATCAAATGGGTGAAAGAATATAAGCTTTGTGGAAAAAGTATTTGGGAAGTGAGTGAATCGAGATGTGACTCTTGGAGTTGGAAGCAGGTTTTACAGCATAGGAGTTTGTTTAGAGAAAAATTTTGTGCTATTATTGGTAATGGTGAAAAAGTTAGAGTTTGGCAAGATCTCTGGCATGAAAAGGGCATATTGGCTAATTTGATAAGCAGAAGGGATATCAAAGCTACTGGTTATGATGTTAATACTAAAGTGGCTGAGGTATATGATGGGGTTAGATGGAGGCTGCCTCAAGAATGGAACAGTAAATATGAGTGGCTGATGTGTTCAGGGATTCCTCAGTTTAATCTCATGAGGGATGATAAATTTATGTGGAAGATGAATGATGGTAGTATAGAAGAATTTTCTGTAAGAAGAGTGTATAAAAGTTTGTGCTTGGGGGGCCTAAAGAAGAGATGGAGTGATATTGTTTGGTTTAGTCAAAATATACCAAGGCATGCTTTTATAATTTGGTTGGCTTTTAAGTACAGATTATTAACGCAAGATAGATTGTTGAATTGGGGGTATGAGGGGGAACTGAAATGTGCCTTATGTAATAGATGTCCGGATAGTCATAATCATCTATTTTTTGAATGTGAAGTTGCTTTGGCTGTTTGGAAAAGGTGTAAAGTGTTCTCTAGGTTAGAAGGGGTTCCTAATGAAGGTGTAGCTGTAAGCCAACTTGAATATTCAAGGGCCATTGGATCCCTCATGTATGCCATGATTAGCACTAGACCGGATATAGCTTATGCTGTTGGAAAACTTAGTAGGTATACTAGCAATCCAGGTGCAAGTCATTGGCAAGCAATGAATCGCGTATTTAGGTACTTGAAAGGAACCATGAAATATGGTTTGACCTATACTGGATTTCCTTCGGTTTTAGAAGGTTATTCGGATGCAAGTTGGATTAACAACAAGGAAGATCATTCTTCCGCGAGTGGATGGACTTTTCTGCTTGGATGAGGTGCCATATCTTAGGCATCTAAGAAACAGACTTGCATTACTGATTCGACAATGGAGTCTGAGTTTGTAGCATTAGCGGCAGCTGGCAAAGAAGCTGAGTGGCTAAGAAACTTGATTTATGAGATTCCATTGTGGCCTAAACCTATATCACCAATATCTATTAGATGTGATAGTGCTGCTACCTTGGCTAAGGCCTATAGCCAAGTGTATAATGGGAAGTCTAGACACTTAGGTGTTAGACACAGCATGATTCGTGAGCTCATCACGCAAGGGGTGATATCAGTGGAATTTGTGAGAACTCAACAGAATTTAGCCGACCACTTAACCAAAGAGTTATGTAGAGATCTTGTGCACAAGGCGGCTGTAGGGATGGGATTAAAGTCCACCTGAGATTTCTCGTGTTAAGATACCCAATTCCCACCTAATATGACGTTAGGTGCTGAATTCAAAATGGAAAGCGTAACATCTAGAAATTGAAACACATTAGTAGCATCATCCCAAGGTATGTGTTCAGACCTGCACGTTAAAAGAGGTTGAAGGTTTTCTTCTTAATAGTTCTTTGAAAAATTGCATATGCAGGTGCAAGAATAAAGAGCTACCTATATGAGCATGAAGTTTAGCCGCTTCAAGAAGCTAAGACTTGGCTTTGATATGTTCATTGAAGGATGGGACACAGGCTAGTAAAAATAGTGTCAAGAAAGAACATTAGAGTATGTAAACGTGTGTGTATATTATCTTCATGTATTCACTGAATAGAAAGGGTTCAATCCTTAGCGACACCCCTATATTCAAATATTTGGAATGTGTAATATACTAATGTGAAATTCAATCGTCGCGATATTTCATTTATGCATAAGTTTGATTATTGTGAATTTGTTTAAGTTAATCAAGGATTACGCTAAAATGGGGGACGAATGTTAGATATTTTAGTATAATCGGGGGATTGACTTGGTGATCAAAGCGAATAATAATACACATCAAGCAAGTTAGGAGGTGCGGGAGCGCACGCTTGTTTGAGTTATTATAATTCGAAGTGTACGGGCGGAGCCCGTACTCTACGGGGGTTTCAAGGGGGCAACACCCCCTTGGCGGGAGTCCGGGGGCAGCGCCCCTGGGAGCAAGGTCCAAGGGGCGGCAGCCCCTGGCGGGGTCCAAGGGGCAAAGCCCCTGGCTGGTATTTTTTTGTTAGTATTACTCGGATTAGCCAAGTGTAATTGATATCTCAAAATTTTACCTTTTGTCCGTAGGTTATATATGTTATCTAAATTACGAATATCATCCATACAGTTTGCGGCCATTCCAGTAATAGTTGGGTAATAAAGGTTCTTGACTCTTGAAGAAAATATTAGGGATGAAATCCTGACATGAGATGTGATTTTGTATTTATTAATGTAGTTTAGAAATAGAAACAATATAACCTTTGTCAGTAAAAAAAATCTACCTTTACACATGTGCCTCATGTGATGGAATGATGGACGTCCGTTGAATATATAGTTATGTTAAATTCTAGATTGAATGTTAAATCGCGTACTATAATAAGGAAAAAGAAATATCAAAATCCTACTAGGACAATTAATATATATATATAGTATTTGATATGGTGCATAACAAAAGTTTTACAGGTTGTCGAAAATACTTATAGTGTTTGGTGTGGCGTGCGTAACAAAAGTTTCAGATGTGAAGAGGTGGTTGTCATCTTCTTTACTTAAGTTTTAAAGTCGCCGAAAATATTAACAGAGAGATGGTGTTAGACGCCACGTCAAGGGTAGTGTTCGTCTAAAAAAAGCGCAATACTGACACAAAATGGAGATGGCTAAAGGGGTGGTTGGAGATGCCGGCTAATACAATTTTAATAAATTCAAAATTAGCCGATTAATCAGTGTGTGACGATTCGAATTGCCTATTAAGATTGATGGACGGATATGACCAATGATCATCGATGTTTACATTGATGGCCGATTAGCATGCACATATATGTGTCAATTAAATCGCGACTAGACACCACCCATTGTGGGTGTCCCATTCTTAAGGTTCTTTACTTGACAAATATTCATTCAGTTATGGAAAAAAGGTGCGCACCATAAATCAATTTCAACTATTATGGCAAATTTGAGGGAATTTGTCTTTTCAATTTCCAATCGTTCACGTCGATTCGATCTCAATTATATATCCTCTAGCAATTATAAGACTAGTACACTAGTGGTTATATCTGGCATAGTTTAACTCGTGGCCAACTTTCAATCGCTAATTTTGTGGCTGGTGAATAAGTTACGAAATCCTCTAGAAGATATCCTAGTGGAAAGTGGTATACTCGAGGTTGTCAGTTCAAATCTTTTAGAGGGCAAATGTGGTTGTTCGTTAAAATCTAACTATTAATATTAAAAACAAGAAATCAGGTTCGAAAGTTAAAACCTAAGAAGTTAAAAAAAAAAAAAACTTTTTTATTTTACAATCCTTTGTAACTAAAACCAAGAAAATAATTTCTTAGTTGAGTTAAAAACTAAAAAATGTTATTTTCTATAACGGTCACTAACTAAAAATTAACAATATAATTAATTAATTAAATATAATACAATTAGAAACTTTTATGAAAAGTGTTTTCAGTTTTTTTTCTTTTTTTCTTTTTGTACTTTTTTTTTATTTTTATCCCTAAATTTTTTTTAGCATTAACATTTACAACTCCTTACCTTTCTAAAGATTTTGTGATCAAGTTTTACGTGTTTATATCGTGTTGGTGTAAATTCAAGTTGATTTACGTTTCGACGTAAATTTTCCCGAAAATAAGTTTGATCAAATATAATATGCTCTTATGCTTATTATTGTGTACGTTTTCAGTTGTTCTACGTTTTGACGTAAATTTTATATTTTTTTCATAGATGAGTCGGGTCAAATATAATATGTTTCCTTGCTTATTTTTATATACGTTTTCAATTGGTTTACGTTTTGACGTAAATTTTGTTCGAAAACGACTTGAGTCAAATATAATACGTTTTTAACTTCTCATTAGACGATATAAATTCGAGACACTTTACGTTCAACACCGCCGCAATGCGACATGCCATTCTTTAACTTAAAAGAACAATATTTTCTTACGTGCTTTTTTATACACGTGTCGGTATAAATTTAAGTTGGTTTACATTTTGACGTAAATTTTCAATAAAGTTATATTAAAGATAGCGTCTACTTTTCCATTTTCAATGAATATAAACAAGTGTAGATATTCTTTTAAGCATATTTCTTTCAACTGCTATATTGAACCAAAATAGAAATTGATCAAAACCCCGCAGTGTAGCGCGGGTAATCTTACTAGTTTAGTACAAAACTAAAAGTCCCTTCAAATATTAAACTTGAACAAAATTGTGAATATTTTTTTAGTTATTGATATTACGGTAGAAAACAATTGAAATGAATTAATGTTTTAAGCTGGATATATGACAACCAAAGTATGTTCAACATTTGTTATTTCTTTTCCATTTTAAATTCGATAAATATTATTCGGAAAACATATAATAAATTCACGAGCGTGGATGACATAACTTAAAATAAACTAAAATAAAAAAAACATATAAAATGGTATGTTTAATTTAAATCGTTAAAAAGTATAACATAATTTGTCAATTAATGTTTTCTTGATTTCTTCCGATTATAATTAAGAGATTTTTTATGTCAATAGTAGAAATTATGTCGTTTTTCATGTACAAAGTATAAAGTATGTTGGTTTTTTATGTGAAAAAAAAAGTTGAGGGATTTTTATGAAACAAAAAAGAAAGTATCTTGGTTTTTTAAGTGGAAGGACTTTTATGGGAAATAAAGTGTGTTGTTTTTTTATGATATTTGCTCTTAAGAAAAAGTCCATAATAATAATAAATAAATAGAATCAGATATAACGATCGTCAAGATAACCAAGGTGTTCTTATTTACAATTACAACTACTTGTCACTAAACATGACCCAATCAAATACTAAACATTTATATAATCAACCAACTACCAACATTCAATATGAAATTTAAGTAAAGTCTAAACAAAATTCCTTTTTTTACTTAAATTCGAGATTGAAAAAAGAGTGACGGGCAAGGGGCAGTAATAGGCGTGGATTTAAGATATGTGATACCAACTGGTTAAGGCTTAAATTCGCTAAATTATACCATGAAATCGGTTTACAAACAAAAAACAAATAACACAAAAATCACAAATTTGATATCTATATAGTCATATCAGTGATCAAATTTGATTCTTGTATAATTTTATTCACAGTTTACTTGTCTACTAGTACTTTTAACTTTTAAGGGAGTAAGAACTTCATATTTTGGTAAACCTAGTTCGACTTGATACTGTAAATATTTAGTATTCCATAATCTTCATTAACATGGAAAATGATATAGATACAAATTACATACAAAACAAATATGATAACTATATCTTCTAAACTAATGAATGATATACAAAATAACACAAGTAATATATGTCACCAATAACCCCTGTAGTCGAAGCAGTAGTCGACCGAATGCAAAGATTGGACTTGAACCGAGTTAAGAGTTGCTGGAATAATCCTTTTGTGAAAATATGATAACTATATCTTCTAAACTAATGAAGGATATACAGAATAACACAAGTAATATATGTCACCAATAGCCCCTATAGTCAAAGCAGTAGCCGACCGAATGCAAAGATTGGACTTGAACCGAGTAAAGAGTTGTTGGAATAATCCTTTTGTGAAAATACTAGCTAGAGCATATAATAGATGAATAGAACCAAGGCTTACGTTTTTCTTGGATGAAATGAATCTTTATTTCAAGTTTCAACGTGTTTCATACGCGCTGGTGCTGAAACGTGTTATGGTACATGGCCGAAATGTTGTCACTATAGATAATGGAAACTTGTTGAATATGCGCATGTAACTCAAGTAGAAGATACTAGACTTCGACCCTTGATGTAGAAATAGTATGCTAACATTTTTTATGACCAAGAGACCAAGTTGTCATTAATAAAGACACAATAACCTGATGTGGACAGTCTAGTGTTGGGCCATCTCCCAATCGGGCATCTGAATGTGGCATGGGTTTGACCGATTTGAAGGGAGATAAATGTAGGCCGTGATCTAAAGTTCCTTCGATGTACCTCAATTTCTGTTTATGATAATTAAAGAGAGGCTCACGAGGTGCATACATAAAACAAGCATGTTTGGTGGACTGCATAGGCAATTTTGGGCCGGATGAAGGTCAAATATTGAAAGGCCCCGACCAAGCTACGAGAAAGAGTGTTGTCCTTAAGTAAGTTACTTGTTGTGGCACTCAATTTTAAATTGTGTTTGTAGGTGTGATGTTGGGTTTATAGTGTTGCATGTTTTCACGGGTAAAGATGTTGATTGTTGAGAAAAAACACACATCGAGCATGTTTAATCTAAATGCCCAAAAAGTGGTGTAAACGGCTGGAATCAGTCATCGTGAATTCACAAGACATATAGGAGAAGTGTGGTCTCTGAGGCCATTAAAGATAATGTCACTAATGCACATATGTGTTTGGTTTTAAATATCAACAATCACGATCATTTGTTAATCATCCTGTCCATTCATTGCATCTCCATTCCTAGTCGTAAACAATAGTTCATTTTCGTGAATATGAAAACGGTGACTTTATGAATACAACTTAAAGGGGTACCTTTTAACGAAAAAAAAAAAAATTCCTAGTCGTAATAACCGATAAGCACGATGCCAACCCTAAGGGCATGTGTAGTCATAAAGCCCTCAAAGGGGCGTTATGCGACATGTGGCACGCCACGTCAGCGTGTGGGCGTTATGGGGCCTTATGCATTTAAGCCCGTAGTCATAACGCCCCTACCTCATCATTACCCAATTATTTAATAAACCCTTAAATTATACATATATATGTATGTATATATCTCTGTGAGAGTGGAGAGAACACAAACCAAATGCATGGCGCCGCGAAAATTATCGCGCCACCCCCAAAAATTCGATTGATGGCGCCCCTTGTGGCGGTGTGCCGGCGCTATACCGGCGCTATGAGGGCATACCGCCCAATTATGCCGCCCCACTACGTTCGGACTAAGCTGAACAACCTCCATCCCGTTTACACAGTCACCGACACTCAATAAAAAAGTACGTGTTCTACACAATACGTAGGTGTTTTTATTCATGTGTGTGGTTACAAGGCATGATGACACCAAAACTCCACCAAAAGATGATCCAAGTTATATGGTTCACTTAGTATATCTTATATACTTGTGTTTTATTTTTTTTTTCATTCTAATTTAGACAAAACTGGTATGTATATCTAAGTTTATCTCTCTAATTTTTTTAGTATATAGTTTTATTTTATATACACTTATATTTAATTATTTTGATGTCTTGTTTTCATATAACTAGTGGGAAACCCGCGCGTTGCAGCGGAGTCGATAATATGGGCCGAGAACATAACTTAAACCTAAAACATTAAAAAATCATATATACGTGTGTGTATAAATAATAGTTGGAATGCCCGCGCGTTGCGGCGAGTATCCCGACTAATATCACAAAAAATTATAGCGTCACTAAAACTCGCTTCTTGTGTTCGACATACGTTCCAACCACCTTAAGCCGTTTCAAGATCGAGCCAGCTTCTTAGGACAACTTTTCACATGCACTCACATCAGCTGCTTGCGACTCCAAAACATGTTTCTCGTATGAGATTGAATCAACAATCCTTTTAACACATGTAAATATCACTATTTTGGGTATGAATGAGTTCACTTTACAAATGTTTATAAGTAACTCTTTAATTGGGAGTACAATTACACTGCGGATGAAGACTTTGAGAATACAAATGTTTTTTATTGCATTGGTGATCCACCTGAGGAAAGGTTTAATTTATCTTCTTCAAAAGCAGCATGTCTAGCCAGCCAGCTACCTAGTACCTACAAGTTTGTAACAATTTTCATCTTGCTTTCATATTGTATATCTAAAAATATTGTAGAGGAATTCAATCAACAAATTGTCAAAACCGATGTACGGATTCGATTTATATAGTTATCATTTTATAATCCAAAATCGGGATTCAAGACGAACATTATGCTGGTTTTCAGCCATTCTTATACATCTGGTAGGTAAACAAACATATAGGCACAAGAAAGATACATATATTTAGGGGTGGCAAAATAGGTGGGTTGGGCATCTTTGGATAATGGGTTAGGATGGGTATGGGTTAGGATGGGTTTATTAAGAAATGGGTTAGAATGGGTTTAGATCAAGATGGGTTTTTGTCAAGATTGATTTGGCTAAAAATATAAATAAATAAATAAATAAATAAATAAAAATTAAAATTAAAATTAAAAATCAAAAAAATTAAAAAATTAAAAAAGATCAAAAAATTCAAAAAAATTTAAAAAAATCTAAAAAAAATATAAAAATAATCAGAAAAAAATTTCACACCAACCAGGTATAACCCATTTAATTAAACCGATTGTGTTTGTATCAACTTGTTTAACCCGTGAATTAATCATGTCAACCTGCTAGCCCGTTTACGACCCGTTTATCATGGGGAAAAAGAAAAACTAAAATGTAAATGGATTGAGGAATGAGGAATGGGGATCTGCGATAACCTATCAAATTGAAAACAGTTACCATGCATACCTTCTAAATTCTAATAGATATAGTCATAAAAAAGATTATTAAAGATATCAGCACACAAGGAAATAGAAGTCAAAAGAATAATGTTTGGTAAGCAATACAACAATACAGATAATGCAGATCAAACAACAATATGTAGGTGCCATTAAGATGAATATACCTCATCCCATTCAATACCATATGCCAAAGGATTCATTTTCATCCTTATGAAAAGGTACGTGTATCCGAGCCATGCACAAGCTTCTTTCACATTATGGGGTGTTACCTCAACATTTAGGTTATCTTTCAAGGAGCTAATGAACTGCCAACAAAACCAATATAAGTTATACGTCAAATTATTTTAATGCTCCAGTGTGAAATCTAATTGTAGAAAAACTTGAGCTTCCACATTCGATTTGAGATAAATTTCTGACTGAACAAGCAGTTACCTGACTTTCAATGGGAAGTTGACTTGTCAACAGTCGCAAATAGTAAGCTAACTTATCATGAGATGTAATTATAATGCCTTCGCCACTTTTATCAAACCGAGGTCTACCAGCACGTCCAAAAATCTATAGCACACAACATAATAGACAGGAGAAAACAACATTAGAACTCAAAAAACAGTAAAAGCTGATAACAGATCAGTGCGAACATTAACGGCACCTGCATGACATCCATCATGCCCAGATCTCGCCATCCACCAGCCTTTAGATCGTACAGCTGAGTCCCCTATACCAAAGTGTTTATTGTGATTAATAAACAAATAAAAGATATAAAGGGTTCATTAAACCGAATGAACTTGAATTCAAATTTGAATGTTTGTGATAAATAGTAGCCTTCTTAACAACCTTAATCATAATAGTGCGTGCAGGTAGATTGACTCCCCATGCCAAAGTTGTTGTACAAACTAAGACCTGAAAAAGAATGGTGGCACATTAGGAGGAATAGCAATAAAGATACAGAAGCAAGTCAAATAAAGATCTGTGTACCTTCAACAATCCATCAGAAAAAGGCGTTCAGTTAACCCTCTGTCAGCACGCAACATCCCTGCATGGTGAATGCCAACTCCTGATCCAAATAGCTGAACAAGTTGTTTGTCTCGGGACTTTGCAACCTCCATCTGAAAGTAAAAAAGTAACGGTGAGTCGGTGACATATCTTGTTTGATCATGATGGACTGTTAAAAGTTTTGACTATGACAATTTACCTTGACCAAATGAAACTGAGGATGTTCTTCATTCATAAAGAGGTCTAGTTCATTATACTTTCGGGCAAGTTCTATCTGTATAACATGTCAAACACAAAAACCATTTGTACAGATCTCAGATGAACCATATTGGTTCTTAAAATATGAAAGAAAAAGAAGCTTCTCCAAAACGGAGGGACGTTATGTGGAATTTGATTCTCTAATGACTGCCACAAAACTAAACGTGTAGATGGCAGTGACGACGCTACTCGAATGTCCGCTTTTAAAGTGGACGAAAGTTGCAAAAGTGGCCAAACCTCAAGGACAAAAATGGTGTTTTACTCTAATCTAAATGTTTTAAATGATTTAGGGGGTTGTACGAAAATATACTTTTGGCCACTTTCACAAAACAACACATGAAACATACCTTCATCAATTCCAAATCATTCCTTATCTGATCTAAGACATCCACCTTCATTCGGGCAAGAACACGTTCCACCAAGAAAATCTGGCAGTTGGCTATTATAAGAAGCAAAATGTAAGCGGCGTTTAGCGCACAAGGATTAATGTAAACTAAAGCAATATGGAAAACAGAATGCATACAAACAAATCCACGATCCTCGCGTCAATAGCTTCTAACAATGTATTCTGATATCTGTTTCCTAGAACCTGTAATTTTCTATGATTGAGAAACCCATTACATTTATAAGAAATGGAAAAGATTCAATTAATTGACTTTTTGAACCATTGTACATGATTTTTTGTACCAATATTATGTTTTTACAAAGGTTTAAAAGTCAATCAGTTAAAAAGATGGTCATAGTCATGGTCAACTATACATTTAACCTTTTTTTGTACCAGCATTGATGATGTACATCTGATGCAATGTCTGGTTAGAAACAAAAAATAACAAATCAGTAAAAATACACATGAATGTATAATAAAAATTTGACATTAGGGTTAGCACCTCAGGATAGTTATCACCGTCTATTTTCTACATACGCATGACCAAATCATGTGCAGCTTTTCCAAAACTCATCCAGTTCAACATAAACGACATTGTAAGAAACCTTCATATTAATATAATAAACATTATTTGGAAATGAGAAAAAAAAAGGACAAAAAAAGAGAGAAACAGGCTAACCATCCCCTGAACATCTTATATCGTAGTACATGAATCAATATGCCTTCTTGCTGAAACGGAACATGCTGGAAACTTCTCAACAAAAGGCTTCTTGAATCCTTGTACATGATACCTTAAAAACCTGTCGACCGTCGTGTCACTCATAAGTTTACTCGGTTCCACTTTCCCGAGTTTTTGCGGGTGTTGAAGTTTTTGTCTTTTAGCTTGTTCTTCGGTTTAGGCGGAGAGTGTCTTCGCCGCAGACATCCACCATGACTGGAACCATATGACACTGTCTTCATCACCATTAATCACAACCACCACCATCATTCTCTATGTCAAACAAAACCATCATCATCATCACCGTAGACATCACCACCACCCCGCTCTTCTTCTTCGCTGTTGCTACCAGAAACCCAAACCACCGCCGTCATCCATATCCCCAACAATCGACACTTCTTCCAACTCATCCTCATCTCCACAATAAATTCTAAACTCATCTTCATCATCTCCAAATTCCAACTGAACTACACCCTCCATTTGAGTTCAAACCCTGTAAAATCCACACATACCCATCAATTTCAAATCTAATTCTGATCAATCTCTTCAAATTAAACCAAATCCACATCACATAAGCTACAATATTCAAAACCCATATTGTAAACTACATAATTGATCAGTAAACTGAAAAGAGGATATGATCTTGAACCATACAAAATTGAATAAATAATCAAATCAATCAAAAGGTAGAGGAGATAGCGGTGAGATTAGTATCGTAGCTGTCATCGATGTCACCGTTGCCGGAGGGCCTTGGCCTGCTCCCCTCTCTCCGTATTCTCCAGTCTTCACTCTCTCTCCCTCTTTAACTAATACATCGAAGGAGTGGTACCATTAATCGCATATTCATGAATCGATAAATGCATGGCCTCAATGGAAATTCAATCGACATTCACAACTGATGGGAATTCAATGGACATTCAATTGGCCTTAAATTTGAGATTGAGTTGAAGAATCTGGTAAAGGTAGAAACAATTCAGGGAATTCAATTGCTGGTATGATGGTGGCTGTCGATTCAATGAAGAAACTGATGATGTTGGCTGTCGATTGTAAGGATAGGAGGATAAAATGGGAAGAAAAATGTAAAAATATAGGTTTTATAGGTGCTGTCTGTTTTTTTTTTCTTGAAAACCTCTTCTGCTGCAGGCCACATCTGCAGGCATCTGCAGGAGAAGAGGTGGACCAAATGTCTTCAGTCTGTAAGGAGAAGAGGGTTTGTTTTTTCTTTTATATAAAACCTCTTCTTCTTCTAGGTTTTAACACACACCACACAGACAATCTGCACCTCCACTCTCTCTCTACTCTCTCTCTACTCTCTCTCTACAATCTGCACCACCGCCATCATCACCACCGCCACCACTTCACCACCGCCATCATCACAACCACCGTCACCACCTCCACCGCCATCATCACAACCACCGAGCCTGCAACGAATCGAACAAAACGACCGTGATGTTGATGTGGGGGTTTTGTTTGTGATGTTGATGATGATGTCGGAGGTGGTGGCGGAGTGGAGGTGGAGCAGAGGTGATGGCGGAGTGGAGGCTGGAGCAGCGGAGGTGGTGATGATGATGATGATGGCGGAGCAGTGGTGGTGGTGGCGGAGCAGCGGAGGTGGTGGCGGAGTGGAGGTGGTGGTGGCGGAGCAGGGGTGGTGATGATGATGATGATGGTGGCGGAGCAGTGGTGGTGGTGGCGGAGCAGGGGCGGAGCATGGGTGGAGGTGGAGGTGGTGCCAAGAAGAGGTAAACCTCTTCTTGGAGAAGCTTTGGTTTTATCACTTCCTCATGAAGAGGCTGGGGAGAGACAGGAAGCACTTCTCAAAAAAAAAAAAACAAACACTCTTTTGAGGCTAAACATATTCCCGCGTCTGCACGGTGCAGACAGAAGAGGCAGGAAGCTCTTTTTGAAAAAAAACAAACACCACCTAAGTCTTTTAGTCTGCTATCTTAAAAATTAGGGGTTAAGTTACTTTTGTGTCCATTGGAAATGTATTATATAGTTATATAGATATAGATAATTTGTAAATTGTAATTAACTAGTAGATGCCCCGCCCGTGTTGCGGGGCGATGACAGAATAATTGTCAACCAATTAACAAAAGACTACTATAATTTTTCTAGGAAAAAAAAAAACAAAAACGATGATAAGATCGTAATTTTGGGCTCGAGGCAAAACTGTAATTTTTCAGGACTAATGAGCTAGTGTTAGGCAACTCCTTGAGACGAAAAAAAATTAAATCGAGTAAACCAATTAAAACAAAAAAACCTTTATAGTTTTGGTAAAAAAACTAAAACGATGGGAAAAACGTAATTTTTAACTGAGGGCTAAATCATAATTTTAATTCGGGGATAAATTGTAAACTAAATGGACCAACGAGGGAGTGCCAGGAAGTTGCCGGCACGACTGTAATTTTACACTCGGGGCAAAATTGTAATGTCACCAAGAAAACAAACAAAAACGATGGGGAAAATCTAAAGTTAAGTTGAGGGTAAAAGCGTAACTTGGCTGTGAGAAAAAAAACTAATGGCAAAACTATAAATTTATACGGGTCAAAATCGTAATTTTGAACCGAGAGCAAAATTGGAATTTTTAGCCAGGAGCAAAAGCGTAGGTTTATTTTTAAATTGGGGTAAAAACATAATTTTGAACTGATGGGAAAATTGTATTTTTAAGGGTTGGAACGGGGCAAAATCGTAATTTTTTAACCGTGGGTCAAATTGAAATATTTAGCTAGGAGCAAAAGCGTAAATTTATTTTTAAGCGGGGGTGAAAACATAAATTTGAACTGATGACAAAATCGTAATTTTAAAGCAGGATAAAATCGTAATTTTGTTGGACTAATAGAGGAGTGCCAGACAGCTGCCAGACACTATTACTCCTGCTGCCCTTTTTGCCCAATTGAAAGGCTTCACAATCTTGTGTTTGTAGTAGTTTAAATTAAATTAAAAAAAAAAAAACAAAAGAAAAAACACCCAAACAATTTGGGCTTCAATGTAAAACGTAACCCGACACTCTACAAACCCAGGCCCATAATCCATGAAGATTTAGGGTTCCCTAAATACTACGCCACACCCCTTTTCCACACAATCAATCTCATCACAGTTTCACACCGTCGGCTAGGGTTTCATAATCTAACCAGAAAAGGGTAAAACTTACGCTTTCCGATCACCATGAGAGCCAAGGTATGTTTTCATGATCTGAATTATTATCTGCTCTATTCCTATACCCGTCGTTTTAATTTGTATACATTGAAATCGGTCAATTTCAGTGGAAGAAGAAGAGAATGAGGAGATTGAAGAGGAAGCGCCGAAAGATGAGGCAGAGATCTAAGTAATCTGTTTGTTGCTAATCATCATCGGTATCGTATTAGTTTCTGTTTTATGTTGTTTGTTTGGATTTCTCCTACTCTTTAGTTGGATTGTTATTTGGATACCGAGATTATAATCATACCGTTTTATTTCATATGTGTTGTGTTGGTTGTTTACATTTATGCATCAGTAGTTTATTCAATCATATTCTTTCTTGGATTATAATTCAATATGATGGTATCACACTCAAGTTTTTCAGATTCTATTTGAATTATATATTTCTGATATGTGCCATTATAAGCTACCTCTTACCTAGTGCATACCAACTGTTTGATATAATGTGTGAATGGAAAGGAAATTTCTAATTTAAAGTTACTTGATTTTGGCTGTCATTATACTGCTATGAATCTGCTATTTATATTTGTTTAGCAGAAAAAAAAACATAATTGCTTTGGTGATTATTGATTACTGCTCTGCGCCTCTGTCTATAATCGAGGCTTTTATTTTACGCTAGATTTTCAATATTTGGGCGTACTTGTTAACTAATGTATGTGAGATGTTACATAGTTTAGGCTGTTTATGTCATCGCTAATGTAACACTCTTAAGCAAGCTTATCAGGAATTTTCCACTTAAGCAACTGAAAAATAAAGCGTTAGCTATTTGTAGATAACAAAGACAATAGTTTTTTTTTTTGTGAAATTAAAGATGTCACAGCTAATCCCCTTGGTTTAAAAAGCGCGCTTAAGCACAAAGCGCATCTAGGCGCAAACCCCATCGCCTTGTGTGACGTAAGGCGCACGATGTACAAGAAGCGCAGCTGAGGTGCTTATTTTAGGGTGAAAATTGACCTAAGGCGCAGCTGAGGCGCACGCCTTTCGTACATGGGGTGTTTCTATGCTTCTGAATGTTGTACAACAGGTTTTTTATGCTGTACATTTATGTTTTTTTTTTCATTTTAAATCATATATAAAGCTTAATTATAGCTAAATCATAGGTATTGGATGCTAAACACTTATGGGATATATAAAATAAATTATATAATCACTTTGTGCTTTGCGTACGAAAAGCTCACTGCTTTTGCGCTTTGCTTTTAAAAATCGGTTTTAGACATCATCGCTTTTGTGCGCTTTTCGCTTTTTTAAACCAAGCTAATACCATATACCATATTAAAAAGCGTTGAGTGTTTGGTTGTTTGTTTCTCGGTTCATTTAGTTCCTACGTCCTAGCAGGACACCTAGCTTTTGATCATTATCCACACTTCAATATTCATCGTTGTATGACAAGTACTGTTCAGTTACATATAAAGTCTACATTGTGCATGTAATACACCGGTACATAACTTTTCTTTTTTACGTCTATCATTATCTCATTATCGTTGCATAAATGGTATGCAAGTATTTATCAGATGAAAGTAATTTGTATATACAACCTGCAGTATCAGTAGATTTAGTGATGTACCTTATCTGGATGAGTGTTTTATTACATGCTTCCATTGGATTTAGAAGTGTTAACATCAACTTATGTACCAAATCACTAAAATGTTTTATGTTACAACTTAAACTAGATTGGTAGTTTAATCATAGTTATTTTAAATAATTTGTATTTTTGTGTTGTAAACGTATAATTTTAGTTTAATAATTTGTAAAAAAGAGTTTTAGGTTTAACGAGTTGTTCATGTCCACACCCACGAAAACTAGAGTTTTAGATTTCACTTAGTCAATTATTTTTCACTCGAAAATTTAAAAACAAACGAACTCCAAAATTTCCTTATACACAAGGAAGGTGATTTAAACACAATATTATACAATAAATTATTAAGATTTATAAAGTAAGGTGATTCACTGCAGCCAACAGGTTATGGGACTAAAGCAGTTTTCGTGTTTCTTTGAATCAAATACTAGTGCTTTTGATTTCGCGGTTTCTCGTCGAGCAAACTTATACAATTTTTCGTTAATTTCGTAACTAATGATGTAAGTTTGGTATATACTACCTTACAATGTAGAAACTTGATATGACTTTTAACTTGAAGAAGGAACTAATGCCTTAAGGCTCATTTTACTTCGCAATGGAACCGTAATAACCTTAAACAATAATTAACTTCCTCTAAAATTTGTGTTTTGTTTGGTAAAGCAATACATCCCTTTCCACTCTGACAGTGATGTAATAGCGCTTTCTTCCAACGCCATTTACATCGATTTCCCAACCTTTATACCAAAACGAAACTGAATGAAGACGAAACCAGACGAAGAAGACCGATAACAATGTAACCAAATGAAGACGATATGATGTGTGCAAATCATATATACTTTTTGACAAAGATTTCACACTTTTGAGTTTACTATATAATGATTTTCATCACAGTTTTAATCTACACACATAGTCAACTGTAACTATACTATATCCAAATACTATCTAGTATTAGTATGAACCAAATATCGATCCTAAATATACCACGGCTAAAGATATTGAATTCTTATTGATATCCAATCGTAAAAAAATGGATGACCTTTTAAATTAACTAAACAACTAAAGATATAAGAATACTGATTATCTAAGCAAAGAAATAGAAAATCTACTCTACTTATCTTTTTTAACATTTTTATGTTGTAATTCTATTCACAAATTTACAACCCAAATATAAATTTTCATTAAAATTAAATTTCACCTTCCTCAAGATTCAAATACCTTTAAAAACCTAAATTCCAAAATACATTGGGAACCTAACATCCCAATGATCTAAAAATAGAACCACAGAAGTTTCAAACAAAGACAAATTACATATAGCATCTGATCCTAACTTTTTCGGGCTAAACTTTAGATTTCATCTCAATTTTGGGCCGAAGGCCCGAACCGAGGCCCACGAGTAACACAAATCCCTTCTTGGGCTCGTAACTCATCGATATAACTCCGGACCTCTTTCGCTATCATACGCTTCATAATCCTCACCAAACACGCATTATCCATCTCCACCGTCGATTTCCCATCCACGTCATTATCCACCTCATCATCCTTTTCCGTTACTTCCTCCCCCGCTTTTATCTCCCCGGGTGGTAAAAGCGTGAGCACCGTCTCCACTTCATCACAACTACTATTATCCAAAAAAGTACAAGAACACTTTCGTTTCAACCCGTTAACCGACTGAGTCGACTCACTCGACCCATCCCCCGCCCCCCGTTTCATCCCCTCCCCAGTAAGTCCCCGTCTCCGAAGCGTAGAATTCCAGTAATTCTTAATCGCGTTATCCGTACGCCCGGGCAGAAGCCTGGAAATAGTGGACCATTTGTTCCCATGTATAGCATGTGCCCGAACAATTACGTCATCCTCTTCGCGTGTAAAGGGACGGTGTTCAACATCGGGACTTAGCTGGTTGCACCAGCGTAGACGGCATGATTTACCGGACCGGCCCGGGATTCTGGAGCTGATGAGGGACCAGTTTCTGGGTCCGTGTTGTTCAACCATTTTTACTAGTGTAGCGTCCTCTTGTGGGCTCCAGGAACCCTTGATCTTGCGGGGTAGGGCTGCAGGAGGATCGACATTTTTAGTAGATGGCAATGGCATGGTGTGGTTTGTTGGAAGGAAGATGTTGGAATGGAAACGGTTGAGGGGTGAGGGGGTTTATGAAGAAGAAAAAGGGAGGTTAGGTTTAACCGTTTTTGGAAGGGGAGTAGTTGGCATGACCCATAAACTGCTCGTGCGTCTGTTTTAGTTTTTTTTTTTTTTTTTTTTTTTTTTTTTTTTTTTTTTTTATTTACAACTTGTAACTAACATTATTTAATGCATAACAATATCACTTGATTAGTTAATGTTACAAATCTTAAACATTAAATTCGTATAATATACCTTGTCGATTAACTAAAATTACTAGCATCATTGTCACGCTAAACATTTGAGTAATAACTAAACATGCAATTACTAGATGTAGTAGAATAACTAAATATAATGTAAAAAAAAAAGAACATGATAGGTCAAAAGGGGTTGGACTCCGTTTCTCATGGTCTTGATACCTGTTAATGCAATGGCGGAAGAGGTCATTGGCGCTCCTTAATGCCAATTCTGATTTGGCATTGGAACGTTAACTCACTACTCATGGTCTTATGAATTAGTATGTTTAAGTTGTACATTAATATGTTAAAAAATGGGAAAAACTACTAAAATACTCAATGTTGAATGAAAATTATCAATAATAGAAAAGTGATCACCAAAAGCACGGCCGAGCCGACGCCTTTCACCAAACGTGTATTGGCTTAGCTGACGTTTTTTTTTTTTTTTAAATGTAGACTAAATCCTAGTTGTCTCAGCCAACGCGGCGTTGGCTGACAACTTCTGGTTGGAGCAAATGAGAGGTGATTACTTTGGTAAAGACTAAAATGCTATATCTATTTATGAATTTTTTTGTCAAGTTTGACTATATTAGTAATTTTCCCTAAATAAATTCATATGTTTGGTTACAAAAAGCACGACTTAGACGCACCTAGGTGCGAGGCAAAAGCTTTGGAGTCTTGTGCTTCTGACCCGGTGAGGCTTATAGTGTACAAAAGGTGTACTTGAGGCACAAAATATACGACACACTTAAGATGCAAAAGTGCACAAAAAAGCGACATGAGAAATGTCTTTCATTCGAGGAAGGTGTTGTACATTAAGATGTTGCACAAATAGCTTAAAATATTATACATTATTTTAATATTAAACTATTTATAAAGCTTATTTATAGCTAAAATTTATGTAGATGATGCTAAAAACGTATGAAAAATATAAAAGAGATTATACAAATTTATTGTGTCTCGCATACGAAAAGTGGTGTGTTTCACGCCTCGGCTTGGTACCCTATCGGCTCGGTACACTCTCTTTTTTTTAAACCAAGTTCACATGTCTTGGTAGTTGTTATAGTTATGGACCAATGTGAAAACCTATCTATGCACAACTATTATCCCTCTCTTAACTCATTGACTTGCACAACACGTTATATAAATATGACACATAAGTTTGTTATTCCAAAAGCATGCTAGTCAACAAATAGTGTTCCGGTGATATGTAACTATTAAAGCCACTAATGTGTAACTACTACAAAACTGACACACAACTACACAATTGCTATAGAATTAATAACCCATTATTTTGGCATTCAGGTGAAAGGCGAATACGGGTTATGCCGGTTCGTCTTGGATGGGAGGCAAGGTTTTACCGTTTATTCCACTGTCGTGCCTTCGAGCGGGTGGAGGTCGGGTTTCCGCGCATCTGGGAGAGCCAAGGGGCTGGCGGCGGTCGAATAGTCGACCTTGGCCACAGCGCCCGGTGTCATGGTAGTTGACACGTCATTCCTTACCGTAAAAAGAAAGCTCATTAACACACAACATTCAAACACATGTACGAATATAATGCAATTATTAATCCATGAAATAGTAATTTGCGTGCATCAAAAGGTTAGCACATTTACCAAAGATCTTTTGGCCTAGTGGTTAAGGGAGAGGTGGGAAGTTTTGCTTCTCTTGGAGGTCCTAGGTTCAAATCCAAGCAAGGGGTGTTAATACTAACTTGGTGATACTAACATACTAACTACTAACCCGGTTAGCGATATCCTAACCGTACGCCGTTCGAAAAAAAAAAACTACACAACTAATTATAATGAATTTTTGATACACAACTAATTATAATAAATTTTTGATACACAACTAATTACAACTCATAGATGCTCAATTAACAATCATTAACACATCCATACAAAAGGAGATTACAATTACAACATTATAATTGTGGCACATAAGTTTACAACATTGATGCAGAAATCACAAGAGACCACATAAAATAATTTTAATCAGACATATTATATAAAAAAAAAACTTGATAAACAGTTTTTTAAGAACATCTATTGTTCTTAATCTCTTTTTTGTTTGAAAATGTTAAAGAAAATCTACAGAGAAAACAAATTTATGTAAACTTTATGAGTGAGGAACGGATAAGAAGCCTCCACGAAATCTATCATATATATATATATATTTTTATGATTTTTGTGTTAAAATTTTTTAAAAGTTTGACATAAATGAAACCAATACACACTTGTACGAAATATAAAAAAATTATGACTGTAATGTTTTCTATGAACCAGAAGATAAAAAGAAGCTTATATTCATTCAAGTATATGACTTGCTTTAACTTGAACAAGAAACAAAATTCTAATATTCATTAAAATGAATAGCACCCACCTTCCAAACAATGTAAGTTGTTGTAAACATTATGGTGCTGATCACAACAACAGAAGTGATAATAAGAAACACATCCCAACCAACCGGTAGCTCGAAGGTCAGACCCTTTTTCGGCATTCCTCGTTTGCTGTCATCTAACAAGTTTGTCGGTGCTTCCGGAAGACCAGATCTCTTTTTCCCAGTAGCTCTGTCTGTTTCCCTCAAAGCTTCAAGCACTTTGCTTCCAAGTTCTGGTTTCTTAACAGCGGCTTTTGGTTCTGAGTCACGGTTACGAACTCTTGCTGCCTTTAGTTTCTCTCTTGCTGTTAATTTCAATCTTTTAGGGGAACTGTTTATGTCTCCATTTGATGTGTCTTGTTTCAGTTCAGAAGGCTCGGTTTCAGAAGTAGGTGACGGTTGATTGTTGGAAATGGATGTTTCGGTTATATCTGAAGTTTTGTCACTGGTTTCTGTTGTGATGCGATCGCTGTTTGCAACTAAAAGAGGCTTTCCATTTCTTGTATGTATTGGTTTACCGAAAACAAGTGTTCGAGAACCGGATGAGAAATGTTTGGCCTTTAGTATTGGCGCTCCTATGCACACTCGTGGGGCGGTTTGATGGTTAGCCTGTGTGATTTTTCAAACACTACATCATTAAAACTGTCTTCAACATTAGATATCATGTGAATTCAGGATCTTTCTCTACTACTAAATTATAAAATAAAGTAGCACGGTGTAATTAAAATATTTCCCCCAAATTAGCGCGTCTAGCATACTCTTTGACAGTAACACCATCACCATACGAATTAGGAGCTGATTAACAACTTCTAAATGGTTAAGTACTGAACTGATAAGAGGTCTGAACCATTAAGTGCTGAACCAGTAAGAAGCCTGAACTATTAAAAGCCAGTATAATCTTTACCATTCAAAGGTAAATGTCTGACCAATTCAGATTAGAGGTATAATGCTTAACCATTCAGAGGCAAATGTCTGAACCATTCAGACATCTGGTCGCGAAATAAACAGTCTGAATCATTAAGTGTTGAACAAGTAAGAGGCCTGAACCGTTAAGAGTCTCATTAAGAGGCAAACAAACAACCCCTTAGTAAATTAGACAGGTTTCCTTTATACGGAATAGGAAATCGTGGCTCAATCTTCAGAAATTTCATCGTAAATCCGAACGATGGCCATACCATCACCCTTGGGTCAAGTTTCTACGTCAGATATTAAGCTTACAACGTTTATTTATCCCTAACTTATCCTCGGTGCTAATTTCTCTCTAGTTAATACATGCGTTGATTTTAACCACAGCGAAAAAGCATGAAATCAGTTTAGTAAACTTACAAGCATTCAAATTAACTCTACTGTTGTTACTCGATCTAGAAAATATGAAAATTAAACTGTAGATATCATATTAAACGAGTAAATGAGAGAACATACATACCGTGGAATTGAAGGAGACGAGTGAATTCAACGAAACAACCATTGGATTAGATTTTAAATTTCACGTTCCAACCATTAAAAAGATTGAGATGGAGAGAAGAAGAGAAAACAGTGGTTGAACAATCTGTGGCGCTAAAGTGATTCACCCACACCCAGTCATATAAGATATTATTATTAATTTGCACTTTACCCATTATCGTCCCTCTACTTTGACTTAAATGCATTTTTGGCCCACAAGTTTATAATGTACTTCCTCTACCAGTTGCAAGTTGAGTTATGAAAAGCGGACATAAATTTGTTGCAACGTTTTGATAGCAAATATATAAATATTGTGACCATCTCTTGCATTAGAGCCCGACCCAACGTTTTTAGAGGCTCTTAAGCAAACTAAAATGTCGGGACCCTTTAAAAAATTTTTTGATATAAACTCTCCTCCTACACTTATTCCAGAAATAAGACGAGCCGAGCAATTTTCACCAATTGATAAAAATATCGAACTTTATATGAACAATGATATGTATCTGTTCAGTAACAAAATGAAAACGCATTTAACTAAACTTTTTTTTTATCACTAACGGACCATTAGAGTATCATCGTGCCACCAGCGGAACCACCCGATCATATCCATCTCCACTAGGCATAATGCCTCTACACCAATTCAGGAAGAAACCCAATAAATATGGGAAAATCCCCTTGTGGGAATCGGACCCAAGACCTATTGGTTTTAAAGTCTTATCCCACCACCATGACGCCACTAGGCTATAAAGCGATGGACGCATTTAGCTAAACTATTTATATATTCCATCACCAAGTGATTAGAAGTACGTTGGCCAGCTTATAAATTCCATCAACAATAGATCAAAATTAAAACTTTCTATTAACAATGATGTGTATCTGTTCAGTAACAAAATGAAAACCCATTTAACAAAACTATTTTCACCAAGACCGTAATCTTAATGAAGTCAGATAGTCGACAGCATTTCTTAAACCCATTTTAGATAGTGAAAATTGGTTATTTTGGGCATCCTCATCTTTTATCTTACTTTATCTTTCATCGTCTAACAAGCTCACCCCTAAGACTGGTTTAAAATTGGTATAATTGCAGCTTTAAAATCGTCATAAAACCTCTGCTCTGAAAAGCTACTAGCTCGTCTTCTTGCAGCTGCAGCCATTTCATGTCTTTCTGATTCTGACATCCTTAAAATCTTCAAAATCGCGTCTGCGTATTCTTCAACAGTTTGGGCAAGAAATCCAGTTTCTTTCCCTTCTTCTGGTAACACGATGTCCATCTTCGGTCCAGCCGAATTATGAGCTGAAAAACAATTCAAGAACATACCATTTACTCATTTATTTAGTAATATATAAGAGCATGTGTAATGGGGCTGTATATGGCGCCCTTTTCCTTCATAACGCCCCCATAGCGCCCCGAACACCACTACGGGGGGCGTTATGGGGTAAAAATTTTCTCCTCCCGTTATATATTTCGCGGCGCCATGCTTGTTTCTTTTCTCTCCACTCACACAGACATATATATATACATATATATGTATAGTTTAAGGGTTTATTAATTAATTGGGTAATGATTAGGCGGGGGCTTTATGACTACGGGCTTAAATGCATAAGGCCCCATAACGCCCACACGCTGACGTGGCGCGCCACGTGTCGCATAACGCCCACAAAGGGGCGTTATGACTACGGATGGCCTAACAATGAAAGTAATTCACCATGGTTTATTTGATTTGATTACCAATGGGTATGGCTCCTGCAGCCATGTACTCTACGACACTAATGCCAAAATGTTCATCTATCATTGAATGTATCCCAGCTGTTGCATCTCCTAATAGCTTTACTAACTCCCTGCATTTTAGAAATAAAAAAAGTCAAAAGCCTGTTGACTGACATGGTGGTATGAAAAAAGCATTGTTTTAATCCAATTACTTATGCACCGGTGGATTATAACAATATATATAAAGTGACAAACCTGTAGGTCACATTCTTATGGAGATTCTTATCACATTAGACTGTTTCTGACTTCCATATTTGTTAGAAATATGCTAAGGTTATGTTTCACCAAGTTGTTTGGCCATTCGTATTCACATTAAATATGAGCAGTACCGATTCGGGTCAAAACGGGTTCGCGTCGAAACGGTATGCGTTGAAATGGTTCGCGTCGAAAAGGTACTGGTCGAAATGGTACGGGTTGAAACGGTATTGGTCGAAACGATTCGATTCGAAACGGTACTGGTCGAAACGGTTCGCATCGAAACAGTACGCGTCGAGGTTCGTGTCGAAATGGTTCGCGTCAAAACGGTACGGGTCGAAACGGTTTGCGTTGAAACGGTACAAAACACGTCCCGACCCGAAACTCGTCTTGTGAGGAAACTCGTGTCGACCCAAAACCCGTTGCGATCCGAAACCCGTCCCGTGCAGAAACCCATGTCAGCCCAAAACCCGACCCGACCCGACCCTGTTTCGATCCGAAACCTACGTCGTGCTGAAACCCGTCTCGGCCCGAAACTCAATTTGAACTGAACCCGTTCCGATCCAAAACCAGGTTCGTGCTGTATCCCATCTCGTGCGGATACTTGTGCCGGGTCGAAACCCATTCCGATCCGAAACCTGCCCTATTTCTTTAAGACAATAACCCACATCGACCCATTTCTTTAATGTTGTCGACCCGCTTTGACCCAAATAATAATAAGATGGAATTTCAAGTGACCCATTGTGACTCATTTAGTTAAAATATCTTACCCAAAACAACCCATATAATTTTAAAAGCAACCCAAAGTGACCCACTTGGAAGGTTTTGGGTTATGATGGCCCCCTCTAGATTATAGCAATATATATAAATTGACAAACCTGTAGGTCACATTCTTATGGAACTCTACATCATCTTCTACCTTGAGTTCAAACGCTAAATCTTTCAGATTCTGCAATCTTGCTTCATCAGCGTCGTTTCTACAACTACCAACGAATTGGAGTTTGGGTCTAATAACATCTGAATCTAATTTACTAATGGATAATGCAAAAGCCTGAAGCTGAAGAGTATGTGCCTGCCATAAAATTTAAAAAATGACCAAAAATGAGAAATCGGTTCTTAAAGATTTCACAAGTTAATGAATTTTTATGGGGTTTATGTTGAATGCACACCTTCTCTGGTCGAAATTGAGCCACCGAAATGATTACGGGCGGTGTCGCTTTTGTTTCCAGTGGAAGTGCCTGTTAGAGTTTAATCAGATTGGATACCTTCAACACACGAACATATAAAAATTCTCGTGTAAAAAACCAATAGTTGTGGTCCATAAGATTATAACAGTGTAAGAGCATAATAATGTTTTAATGCTAAGTTCACAATTGGTGACTCGTAACGAATTTTTATCGGGAAAACCATCCGTTTTGATGGCAAATTATGTGGAAGTCAGAAAAATAAAACAAACCTGCAAACCAGTTGTATCACAAGGAGGATAAACTCGTTTAATTCGATCTGGGATTCCCCAAAGCTTCTCAATATGCGAATGCGTCCATGAAGAATTCACCATAGCAAGATTTGCACAAGAACCAACAAATCCATACATCCAGCTAAAAATTGTGTAATACACAAGTTTGAACCGTGATAGCAGAACACTGTCACGACAAGCATTGTTTCAGTATTGCATATCATATTGCCTAAGGTGTCTTTGTTATAAAAACAAGAATTCAAAGAATTATGCAACAAACCTGTTAGCAACCAACGCATCGTTATTATACATGGAACTCTGCGAATGGACTCGTGAGAGCATATCTAAGCTGATTGTTGGATAATGTGTGTAGCAAATGACTTTGCACCCGAAAAGGCGGGCAAGTGGATAAGTAAAAGCATATCCACTTGTATCCATATAATACAGTGGAACGAATTTGGTCAATGCTTCCCATGCGAGGTAGATCGAACCAAGACTTTGACCAATCATAGTGAAACGAGGATAGGTTTTGTCTTCTATCCATTTCCTTTTGTGTAAATGCACAACCTGGTATAAACACAGTACAAAAATCAAAAACTTCTTTTAGCAGATAAACAATTTAACAAATTCGACAAAACAGTATCAACAAATTAGAATTAGAAGATCACATCCCTCAATCAAAGATGGTATACCACACGAAGCATCAAATTTCATCTGGTTATGCTCAGCTTAAACCACATGTTTCAGCAATTGTTTAATTGAAGTAAGGAAAACGTGTTTTGACGTAATATCTAAACTTTGTGATCCAATAGCTAGGGTTTACCACAGTTAAATATCCGAACAATGAAACGTAAATTAGGCATTTATTCTGTAGATCAACTTTGCTTAGCAGATAAGTGATTCAACAAATTCACCAAAACAGCATCAATAACCTAGAACTAGAAGATCAGATCCACCACAATCAACAACGAAATACAAACGAATACAAACGAAGTTCAATTTCTTCCTTAAATGTTCATGACCTGTATAATTTATCACATGATACATCAAATTTAATCTGATTGTGCTCATTTTCAAATTCAATGTTTCAGCAATTGATCAATTCAACTAATTAAAACATATTTCAACCTAACATCTAGACTTTGTGATCCAATAGCTAGGGTTTAGAACATCAAATATCCAAACAACAAAACCTAAATTAAAGCATTTAATCAGAAGATAACCTTAGGAGGCGAAATCAAATTAACACCAAACCGATCAACGGCGCGACGGAGGAGACTGTCAGGCGAAGCATCATGATCGCCGGTGTAGATAACACAGTCAAGATCAGGACGTTCTTCTTGAACAGCTTTAACCGCACACCATAAAACTCGCTCTCCACCGCCGCCGTCGTTGGTGTACGGATGAAAAAACCCTACGGCTTTGTTTTTGTTGCTCCGGCCGATAGATAGAAGTAGATAAACGTGCGCCGTTAGGGACATTAACGCTGAGACTAACAGTATCCGTATGGCGGTTAGAATCCACATGTTGAAAGGTTTGAGTAGCAGGGGAAAACAGAAGTTTACAGAGGCTTGGTATGAAAGAGTAGAGACGAAGACTTGTATACACCGCCGGTCCAGTTGAACCGTTTGAGCCGGTTCCGGATTAGCCGGCTGGGGGTGGCAACACGATCTTCCTAAATTGGTGTGTATTATACGCCGAGTTAGTGACATTTACTTGTTGTGGTTTGATCACTTTTGTCATTTAAGATCAAATTTCAAAATCGGACCGTTTTCTTTTCTGATATTTTTGAAAACTTGTCATTTTAGTCCAAAAAATAACCACATATAAAAAATTAGTTAGCTTAGGGGGTAAAATTCGTTTGTTTCTAAGCAGCTGGTCACGGGTTCGATCCCGGCCAGCTGCAATTTTAACTGTGGTTACCCCTAAGTTAATTGAATTTATTTAATTGTGGTTATTTTTTGGACTGAAATGACACGTTTCCAAAATGTCATGGAGGAAAATGGTGCAATTTTAAAATTTAACCTGAAATGGCAAAAGTGAACAAACCACATGAACGTAAATGACACTTAACTCATATTCACCGTTTTCACTCCTCAAGAAGGGGTACCGGTGTGCAAAGTTGGTTCCCACTCTCCCCGTTATTTTCTGTGGCACCCAGGTAAACGCCGAATACGGGTGGCGTCGGTTCGTCTTGGATTGGAGACGAGATTTTACCGATTATTTCACTGTCGTGCCTTCAGGAAGGTGGAGGTCTGGTTTCCGTGCATCTGGGATAGCCAATAGGTTGGCGGCGGTCGATTAATCGACCTTGGCCACAACGGTCGGTGTCACGGTGGTTGGCACACCGTTCCTTGTCGTTCAAAAAAAAAAACTATTCGTTCATTCAGTTAATCGAGGTTTCGGTTGATTGAAAAGTGTTAATTACAGTTGTAAATACATAACCGAGTCCGGATTACCTTGGAAGGCCAGACGAACATACACTTGTCAGGGAACCGGAGGCCTGAATAGGTCGCGGCCGATAACAAAAGGTCCGTCCCCACTCCCCTCACCCGACAAAGGACACACATCCTAAAGTGTGTCCCCCCGAATGACGTCATCTAAATCAACGAGTATAAATACCTTCTCCAAGTACACCTCAAGTACGATTTTCTTAACATTCGTCCTCAATCTCTCTCAACTTTCTCTCTCTAAGCAAATACTTATCCTCACGCCGGAGGGTGGTCGCAGAGTGGCCCTCCCACCTCTGCGGCGAGCCTAACGGTTTGTTAATTGTGCAGGTTTAATCTTTCGAGCTATACAAGATCTAATCGTGGTTAGTTTAGAGTCCAACCACTTTTTGGATCTTCAATAATCATAATCGATGGTCAGTTAACTGTTGTTTAGTTAACCATCGGTTATTGATTGGTTTTGGTTAATTTCGATTAATTATTCAATGTATTTTTTATTATTATTATTTTTTGTTAGAGAAAAATGCCCGGATAGTCCCTGTGGTTTCACCTTTTTTCACCTATAGTCCCTATCTTTCTAAAACTACTTGAATAGTCCCTGTGGTTTCCATTTTTGTTCTCGGATAGTCCCTGGGTCTAACTTCAGTTACTTTTCTCTGTTAAAATGATGTGAAATGACAAAGATACCCTTTTCTTAAAAGGCCAAACCATAGGGACTATCCGGGCATCTTCTTCATTTTTATTTATAAAACCCCACCACCACACTTCATCTTCAACCTCCACCCACCATCACCCTCCTCCACCCTCCACCATCACCGCCGCCCCGCAGACCCATTTAAAAGATACCCAATCTGAGTTTTGTGAATCTGAGGCATCGGATATGGGCAGACATAGTGTCGAAGGGGCTCAAAGTTAAAAAAACGGAGATATAAACTCATTCGAATTGAGAAAAAAAGCTTTGAGTTCGGTTTCAGTGGTAATAGAAGACTTTGCACATCAAAGGCCTGGTTGGCCACTACTTCGGGCCAATGGTGTGTTGACCCCATCAGCAAGGGAGGCTAGAAAAATGTCGGTGGTCAAGTGGGTCATGAACCTGCCAAACCGGTCTGCACCAGGAACGCCAAGGACCACTTCTTCATCTAGCACTGAAGTTAGCCCCAAGAGTTTGGGATCTGATTCGAGATTTGAATGCAGCATATTTACAAATACAAGTAATGAAAGTAACACACCAAAGAACCATGAGTTGCCTGAAATCTTGAACCTTTTACTTAAAACTATCTCGTTTCCATATAAAATCAAACCTAATTAAGGATAAGATCAAATCTTGCACAACTATATATTTAATATTATACCCGATTCATTAATTAAAGCAGAAAACTCAGAGGTGTCACCGAAACTGAACGGAGATGTACGGAGATCACGTCGCCGGCACAACATTCCTAGTTCACGCCATTCTCTGTTTCGGAATCATGCCTGCAACCTCGGAGGTCGAAGTCGCAGGAGAATCTAGGTGGTGTCGGAAAAAAACCAAGCTCGTCGGAGAACCTGCAAGTGGCCAAAACACCGTCGGAGTAAACTGCAATCGCCGGAGCTCGAGTATGTCACCGAAACTTCGCCAGAAAACATGGTGGCTCGACCGTGTTTGCGTCTGGAACTGATCTGAGGACAAAGGACTCGAGAATCACAACTGAACGGACCACCGCCGCCGTGGGCGGTGCTGCTGCTGTCGGTGTTTACTGTGGCGGTGATGGTGGAGGGTGGAGGAGGGTGATGGTGGGTGGAGGTTGAAAATGAAGTGTGGTGGTGGGGTTTTATAAATAAAAATGAAGAAGATGCCCGGATAGTCCCTATGGTTTGGTCTTTTAAGAAAAGGGTATTTTTGTCATTTCACATCATTTTAACAGAGAAAAGTAACTGAAGTTAGACCCAGGGACTATCCGAGAACAAAAATGGAAACCACAGGGACTATTCAAGTAGTTTTAGAAAGATATGGACTATAGGTGAAAAAAGGTGAAACCACAGGGACTATCCGGGCATTTTTCTCTTTTTGTTATAGCTAAAAAAGTCTTGTTATCGTGTCAATTCAATTTGTGTTTTTATTTCTTCTTTAAATCTCCCTAATTGATCATTTCTTTTTTATGAGAATTGGTGATGACTGGAGGGAGTTAAGTTGGTAAGGTTTAGGGTGGGCGGTATCGTCTCGGGGAGTTTGATCGGGGAAGGGGGTTGTCGAGCGGGGAACGGTTGCCGGCGAGGAATCGAGGAGTGGGGAGTAGGAGAGAAGTGGTGTGGGCGGTGAGTATTCACCGAAGGTGAAGAAGAGGTGATGGGGGAGAGAGAGGGGACTTGACCGTTATTCAACCAATTATTTTTTTTTTTTTAAATTGAGTGGTTGTTTAAACTATTGCTAGTGTTTGAGTATAAAATGGGGAGTGAAGAGGGGATTTAACATGGGATGAGATTATTGGGTAGAGAATAACTCAAACACTCTACTAACCGAAACGATACCGCCCACCCCTAGTTTAACTTTGGATGTAGTGCGGTATTATGGGTAGTTGATAACACACCTGTCGATTGGCTTTGTAATGCCTTGTTTTTTGCTATTAGGCTATAGGGTGTGGTCATGACCTTCTTGACCACCATGACCTTTCACGCGTCAGCATCATGTCACCCACCTTTACTCTACCATCCAAAACTACTAATCTAAGGTAGCGTTTGGTATGAAGGAATGAAAGGTGGAATGGAATGGATCATTCTGATGGAATGAAAATAAACATGTTTGGTTATCATTGGTAATGGAATGGAGCACTCCAAGGGAATGTAACTCCTTCCAAATATAGCAATTTCCATTCCTTGGTATGTAGGTGTTTTTTTTCCATTCCTTCAAGGAATGGAAAGAAATATGTTATTATTATTATTATTATTATACTTTTATTTGTATTTATATTTATATTTATTAATATTCATACTAATATTAATATATATGAAAAATCTATTATTAATTTTTTATCACTAATATATTATTATTATTATTATTATTATTATTATTGAGTCAATTATATTTTTGTCGCTTTAATACAGTTGTGTTTACTTCATTTTTTTTGTTTATCAAATTGTACAAAGTAATGATTCATTCTATTCATATATGAGTAACCAAACATCACAATGGAATGGAATGATCAATTTCATTCCATTGTCCATTCCATTACCTCGTCCATTCCATTCTCTCATCTATTCCATTACCCCATACCAAACAGACCCTAAGGGTGTGGTCATGACCCAAACCACTATTACCTTATTTATTTTAATTTATTTTTGTATAAATAAAAAGGAAATAAAATCTTATAAAATGAAAAAGAGAACCATGATTGCCATAGTTTAATCCATGCTATTAGACAAGAGGGTGGTATATCATTCTATTTATATTCCTACATGGATTGTCAATTGCAATTGTAGAAAGTGTCATATATTCTCTAATTTATTTCAGAGTAATTTAAGAGTTGTATACAAACCATCTTTGCCATTAAAAAAAAAAAAAAAAAAAAAACCTCAATTCAAACTGAAAAGTGAAAACCTTGAAAAACATCAAAGTAGAGAAATTTGTTTCATACCGCTAAAATCAGTCGATCCAGTGGACCCCATAGCCCCACCAGTTTAGTTTATATGTCATGAAACCTGGTTAACAATTTGCTCAAAGTTTTCGTTAACATCGATCAACAAATTTGAAATATCAACTTTGTGTCGTTAATGTCACGGCCCCCGACCCGGTTTGACCCGTTTCAGGAGCCGCAGGACAGAAATCCTGCGGTATTTAATTTAGGCGACAGCGGAAGACTTTTTAAAACAGGATCTTTCAATAATTTAAACTGCTCGTTACATAACTTAGGGATAAATTCCCGAAATTACAATAATGCGATTTCTCAGGGAAATCTTTATTTTCAAAACATGTTTCTTTTATTTATTTATACTGAGCCACTTTTCTAAGCTGGGAGTGCTTCACGGCACTTTTCTTTCTTTGCTCACAACATATCACCTGAAACATGTTTGAAAAAGGTTTTGTCAGCGGGGAAATACTGAGTGAATCATTCATTTTACTAAAACGACACATTAGTTATAATTCACAGTATTAAGAGCGATTACAATGTTTCTGATTATCAAACCAACTACCTACGGTACTTTATCACTCGACCCACTGGCCCACCTGTCCAGTGGTGTCTGTGATTAAGGTCATATCACCCATTGGCTGCCCCAATGTTGAAGATTATCAAGTAATGTATACAAAACCCCACATACCGGCTGTAACTTGGTGATTACAAAGACTTAATCACTGTAACTATAACGTTGAAAATAATTTGAAGTTTTGTAAAACAGTTGATAAAAAGAGAATGACTCACATTGCAGATTTACGAGCAGAGTATAAGCTTTACTGATTAGCATGCTAACCTAATTTAAATAACAATGCACACACAAACGGGATTAGTAACTAATTCAGCAGTTACGTCAATTCACGAGATTAAACCCTCACAACTATTATCAAGTGCGATACTTAATAATCCAATGGATTCACAGCGAATGACAAAGCATAGTTCGAATTCGAACAGCACTCAAACATTCAAGTTGAAATCACAATGAATAACAAAGTACAAGCTCAATTTGAGCAGCACTCGGACAATTGTTGGATAGTTATAATCGATCGGACGTTGAATCGTAATAGCGATCGAGTTATTACCCTGATTGCGGCAGCACCTCGTGATCGTGTGTGTGTTTATTGTGATATAGCAGCTCTAACTCGACGTACAGACAGCAACTTTACGTCGTTTTCATTTCTCTGTGCAAGTCCCAAGGTCGACTATTTATAGTAATTTTTGGGACTCGCTTACGGACCGTATGCCTAACCCCCTTACGGTCCGTAAGCTAAGCAGTCTAATTCATAGGCTGCCTAGCTCGGGTATAGCTTAGGTGACTCAAAAATCCAGCCAATCAGAACATAGCTACGTTTTATTTTAGATAATTATCAACTAGGGTTTGCCCCCCTTGAGTTTTAGGGGTCCTGATCCTAATTCCGATTGTTCTGAAAATTTTAGGGCTAGTGCAGAATTAATTGGGTGTCTCAATTAGGGTTTTCTTATTGACTAATTATCGTCCTAATTATTGATTGTAGTGGCAGTTGTTACAGTTAACATCCAAAATACACTATTAAAATGGATTAGCTGGGGTGAGAGCTGGGTTCAATTGGCAAAGTCATTAGAGTTAAGATGTTGCTCCCCTTGAGTTTAGGTCAAAGGTTCAAGCCACACCGAAGACGAATTTGATGTAATTTTAAAAATAGATTAGCTAATTGTAATTCTTCTTAATTAAATATCACATCCCACTTGTTAGGATTAACATTCCCTTCTCCAGAAATTCCAATACCATGTGTAATGCATGGACGTTTTCATATGAAAAAAAAGCAAGTGTTTTGTCACCTGTCACGACAATTGTCCCCTTATCTTCCATCTTAGACTAATTTTCAATCAATTAAGCTTGTCATTAACCCATATTTATGGTCAGCGGTAGTGGTGGCCGACATGATAGAATTTAATCTAGCCGACGTGATAGAATTTAATTTATTTATTGTTTTTTTATCGGCTAAAATCATACATGTCTTTTGTAAGATTTTAACACACGTCACTTTACCACTAGACTATTCCCTTAGGGACTTTTATTGTTTTATCACTCAAATTTATTAGAAATTCAATTTCTTTCATAGATTTCAATTCATTTAAATTGCAACTTTTTCGAAATGTTTAAATTCTAAATTCAATTCTTTTGCCAAATTTCTTAACTACAATATTATCAGGTTAACAGGCCTATTATTGTAATCTTGAATTATTGGTGAGTTTGACAAGATAAGTCGAACCACACAAAAAGTGTTCATTTCGTGGAATGTAATGGAATTGGATTTTAAAGAATTCTTTTAAAATCTCCAATGTGTTTGGTTGGTATAACTAACAATGGAATCGAAATATAAAATATGTAAAATGACATAACCACTTTTTATCCAGAAAAAAGATGTGAACCGGCAATTTCGATTCAATTCCAACTCTTCTTTTGTTGAAACGAATAACATAAGGAGCGGAATGTACATTCCAGTTCCATTTAGAATTGATTTAATTATGTGAAACGAACACTAAGGCTGTAATACATATTAACTCTTGTATAATTATTTAACCTTATTAAACACTATCTTACAACTAAAAACTCAAAAAGTCCTAATCTGTGATAGTGAATATATTTATGGGGTAAAGTTCTTGTACAAGTAATCTTAACATACTAAACATACAAATTGAAGGAAAACTCAAAAAGACAAGGTGACATTTTTGTAATTATCAATAACTATCAAAGTTACTCTACAAATATAACTAAAAAAACCTAACCACTCCCCCCACCCCCAAAAAAAACCTAAACCCCCCCCCCACCCCCCAAAAACCTAAAAAAACCTAACCCCCCCCCCCACCCCACCCCCCAAAAACCTAAAAAAAAAACCTACCTCCCCCCCCCCCAAACCTAAAAAAACCTAACCCCCCCACCCCCCAAAAACCTAAAAAAACCTAACCCCCCCCCCCCCACCACCACCCCCCAAAAACCTAAAAAAAAACCTAACCCCCCCCCCCCAAACTAAAATGCTAAAAACTAAACCCCCCAAAAAACCTAAAAAAATCTAAAAAAATAAAAAAGAACACACAAATTATTTTATTTTATTTTTTTAACATTTTTTATTAAAAAATCGCTACTTTTAGTAGCAGCCAAAATTTTTTTTTTTTTTTTTGCTAACGAAATGTAGCGATTTTTTAATAAAAAATGTTAAAAAAAAATTTGTGTTTTTTTAGGTATTTTTTGGTTGTAACCTATGAAGCACGGGGACGTGATGGAACCATGAGTACCCGTCCCGGGGACGGCGTGGGGACGGAAACGCACCGGAAACGCCATGGGGACTGTCACACCCCCAAAATCCACACGCGGAGTATCACCGCTTGGGAGCGTGACTGACCAGGATCAAGCCACCAATCATACAGAACATTGTATAAAGTAAAAGTAAATGCAATATAAACCAACCCAATTCCATATGAAAGGTGTTTCCAAAACATAAGTAAGTTGTCATTGTTTAGCGGAAGCGTATTATTGTAAAACTCATAGCAAATAAATGTCAAATATCAAAAGTGTTCAATAAGATGATCAAGATCCAAGCCCCACAACGACCTGCTCCTTCCTTGTGCAAGCTCCAATATGTACCTAAGGTCCTGCAAGGCATGCAGCAGATAATCAACAAACTAGTTGAGCGAGTTCACAGTTTATAGTTTAGTTTGGGTAATAGTGCGTTCGTTCAGTTAAGTTTCATATCGTATCAGTTCCATCGCGGCCTCCCAGGCATGTGTGCGAAGATTAGGTTCGTTAGTTCGCGACCATAGTCTTTACCGACCAGGGTGTGTGCGAAGGCAATTTATCAGTTCGTTCGCGACCATAGTCTTTACCGACCAGGGTGGGTGCGAAGGCAGTTGAGTAGTTCGTAAGCATCAACAGTTTAATCGTTCGTTACAGTATCAAAGTATGCACAAGTAATCATCCAACCCATTCCCACCCTGGGAACCCATGCCTTGGCTGTGTGAACTCACCTTGGTTTGCTCGGTATGCTAGGTTATGCACTCACAAGTGATTAATCACGTCCTATTGTATGCACGTATAACAAATCAGTTCATGTTCACAATGATACGCATGCAATTTAATGTTCACATAACAGTCAGTTTGCATATCGGCACATCACGTATCATTTCGCATTTAATCATTAACTATCATTCGATTCACATTTACCCATCCTTCGATATATTGCTCATCCTTCGGTCTAACAATTAACACAACCATCACAAATATGTTTCGACACATCTATCGATACACAGTTAGCATCTTACGATTCATGGTTATCTTTCGACACATCAGCTATGTTTCGACATAGTTATCCTTCGGCACACAGATTATGTTTCGGTCAACACACTATCTTTCGGTCAAAGCTATCCTTCGGTCAACACTACTATGGTTCGGTCAATGCTATCCTTCGGTCAACACCTATGTTTCGAAGGACAGGTATCTTTCGGTCACAGCTATGTTTCGATTACTAATATCTTTCGATGAACATCAGTTACGGAATGTCAGTTACGTTTTTTTTTCTCAAAGTTTCCAAGTTTTTCCTAACTGATTATCAATTAACACCAATTTCACAAATCAATTAGCATCAACAAGATCAAACAAGCATGATTCCCATGTTTATCAAGAACCCTAATCTGAATAACAAAATCATTCAAACTATCCGATTTACACATAGGTGCCGATTACATAAACATATCCGATTACAATATGATCAATTCGATTAACCTACATCCGATTAACATACATATTCCGGTTAACACGCAAACGACATATTGCAATACCAACATACATATCCGGTTATCATGGCCAATCCACAAGACATCATCATTGAACATCATCAAAACAGATCCGATTAACATACTAACAATATATTGCAAGACAATTTATAAATCATGAAATCAAAGCATCATAAACAACATCACACTAACCGGAAATCTGGATTACGGTATGGAATCCTTCGAACAGAGAGTAGGTTTGCTATATGCCGTCACACACACACAATAGCACTAGGGTTTTGAAAAATAACTGCCGGTTTGCATGTATCACGTATATAAACGTATCACAGAAATGGGCCAAGCCCATCAGAAAGGCTGGGCCGAAAGATGTCGAAGGATAGGGTCCTTGGTCGAAGGATATGTTTCGAGATCCTTCGAACCGAAAGCTGATCCTTCGAATCGAAGGATATCTTTCGTGGTCCTTCGAATCCTTCGAACAGTATGCCATGTTTCGTGATCTAGACTAAGTGTAATAAATAATAATTCCAATATTATCTTTTACAACCACAAGTAGTTACATGTATGCACAATGACAACACGTTTCATTAAAACACAACGCGTACAATTACAAATCCAACAAGTCAACTACTAAACAGTCAAAGTCAACGCGCATTTAATGCGAAAGTGAAAGTCAGAAACTCGAGTTGTCACATTATCCCCAACTTAAAAGAAATTTCGTCCCGAAATTTGGTACGCACTCACTGAGGAAGCTAGGTAAGTTACATCGTTCACTGGTTTTCCTGGGGTGTCACATCATCCCCCCGTTGATTTGGAATTTCGTCCCGAAATTCAGTAGTAGTAGCTTCAGCCTCAGAAGTGGATGCATTGGTTTCGAATAACTGGGGATACTTTTCTTTCATCTGATCTTCGCGTTCCCAGGTATACTCTGGACCACGCTGGGAGTTCCAACGAACTCGAACAAGAGGGATTCTCTTGTGTTTGAGGACCTTAACATCCCGGTCCGTGATTTCAACTGGTTCCTCGACGAACTGCAACCGCTCGTCGATAGTGAGTTCCTTAAAAGGAACTATAAGGGTCTCATCTGATAGGCATTTCTTCAGATTCGACACGTGAAATACATTGTGAACTGCACCGAGTTCAGTTGGTAGTTTTAATCTGTAGGCTACTTTACCAATCTTTTCTAAGATTTCGAATGGTCCGACGTACCGCGGATTCAGTTTGCCTCGTTTACCAAATCGAACCACACCCTTCCAGGGTGAAACTTTCAATAAAACCCGGTCCCCGACCTCAAATTCCAATGGTTTTCTACGCTTGTCCGCGTAGGCTTTCTGACGGTCGCGTGCTGCCGCCATGCGTTGTCGTATCTGTGCTATCTTTTCCGTGGCGTCCACAACAATATCTGGACCCGTAATTTGACTATCCCCCACCTCTGCCCAACAGAGAGGTGACCGGCATTTACGTCCGTACAATGCCTCAAATGGAGCGGCTTGAATGCTGGTATGGTAACTGTTATTGTACGAGAACTCCACCAAAGGGAGGTGCTTTTCCCAGCCGTTGCCGAAATCGATAACACACGCTCGAAGCATGTCTTCTAGAGTTTGAATCGTGCGCTCAGACTGCCCATCCGTCTGAGGGTGATATGCTGTGCTCATGTCTAATCGTGAGCCGAAGGATTTGTGCATCGCTTGCCAAAGCTCTGACGTGAATCGTGCATCGCGATCCGAAATAATAGAGGTGGGCACTCCGTGCCTCGAAACAACTTCTTTCAAGTAAATGTCTGCTAGGGTAGAAAACTTATCCGTTTCTTTGATCGGCAGGAAGTGTGCAGACTTGGTGAGTCGATCAACTATGACCCATATTGTATCGTTTCCACGCTGAGATCTAGGTAGGCCTGTAACAAAATCCATGGAAATTTCTTCCCATTTCCATTGAGGTATCTTGGGCTGTTGAAGTAGGCCTGATGGTTTCTGATATTCAACCTTGACTCTCGCACAGGTTAAGCATTTGCCAACATAGGTGGCGATGTGGGCCTTCATACTAGGCCACCAATAAGTAGTACTGATGTCGTGGTACATTTTATCCGACCCTGGATGTACCGAATAGCGAGACTTGTGAGCTTCATCCATTACGAGTTCGCGTAAACCGCCATAAAGTGGGACCCAAATACGCCCCGTTACATAGTAGGCGCCGTCTTCCTTTTGTTCCATTTGTTGCCTTGAACCGCGCAAGGCTTCAGCCTTGACGTTTTCGGGTTTTAGTGCTTCTATCTGAGCAGCTCGTATCTGTGCAGGAAGACTGGACTGAATGGTAAGCTGTAGCGCTCGCACGCGCTTAGGTAAAGTGTCTTTCCGACTGAGGGCATCAGCCTCAACATTGGCCTTCCCTGGATGATACTTGATGGCACATTCGTAGTCGTTCAGTAGTTCAACCCATCTTCGTTGACGCATATTCAAATCTTTTTGCTTAAGGATATGCTCGAGACTCCTGTGATCGGTGTAAATCGTGCACCTGGTACCGTACAGGTAGTGTCGCCATATCTTAAGCGCGAAAACAACAGCTCCCAGCTCTAAATCGTGCGTCGTGTAGTTCCGTTCATGAACCTTGAGTTGCCGAGAAGCGTAGGCTATCACTTTATCACGTTGCATCAATACACAACCAAGCCCCTGTATCGATGCGTCACAATAGACCACGAAGTCATCCGTGCCCTCTGGCAATGAAAGAATAGGTGCGCTGCAAAGCCTATCCTTTAAGTACTGGAAAGCGGTCTCTTGCGTATTACCCCATCTGTAAACGACACCTTTCTGTGTAAGCATAGTGAGTGGTTGCGCGATCTTGGAGAAGTCTTTAATAAATCGCCTGTAGTAACCCGCCAAACCCAAGAATTGGCGTATTTCTGTTGGTGTACGTGGTGCTGGCCAGTTTCTGATCGAATCAACCTTGGATGGATCGACATGAATCCCATCCTTGTTCACCACATGGCCTAAGAAGTGGACTTCACGAAGCCAGAAGTCGCATTTTGAAAACTTTGCATACAGTTGCTCCTTTCGAAGAAGTTCCAAGATAAGGCGTAAGTGCTGCTCGTGCTCCTCCTGACTCTTGGAGTAAATCAAAATGTCGTCGATGAAAACGATAACAAACTTGTCGAGATAGGGTTTGCACACCCTGTTCATAAGATCCATGAAGACTGCAGGTGCGTTTGTAAGCCCGAATGGCATGACAAGAAACTCGTAATGACCGTAGCGAGTTCTGAAAGCGGTTTTGGAGACGTCCTCATCCCGGACTCTCAGCTGATGATACCCTGACCTTAAATCAATCTTGGAATAGTAACACGACCCTTGCAACTGGTCGAATAAGTCGTCGATGCGCGGAAGAGGATAACGGTTCTTCACTGTCACCTTGTTGAGTTCACGGTAGTCTATACACATTCTGAACGTACCGTCTTTCTTCTTCACAAATAACACTGGAGCTCCCCAAGGCGAAGAGCTTGGACGAATAAAGCCCTTTTCCAAGAGCTCTTGCAGCTGCTTCGACAGTTCTTCCAGTTCGGTTGGAGCTAAACGATACGGTGCGCGGGCTATTGGTGCTGCTCCAGGAGCTAACTCAATCTGAAACTCGACTTGACGATGAGGAGGTAAACCAGGTAAATCTTCAGGAAACACTTGAGGAAAATCACGCACAACTGGTATATCCTCCAGCTTCTTTTCCTTTGTTGATGCGTCAGTGACAAGTGCCAAAATGGCAGTATGTCCCTTTCGTAAACATTTCTGCGCCTTTAAGTAAGAGATGATGCCAACCACAGCACCACTCTTGTCACCTTGTACTTCGAGAGGTTCCTGACTGGAGCGAGGAATACGAATAACTTTTTCCTTGCATAAGATCTCTGCGTGATGTTGAGATAACCAATCCATGCCGATGACGACGTCGAAGCTACCCAAGACTATGGGTATAAGATCAATCGTGAAAGTCTGACCCGCTAGAACAATGCTACAACCCTTGACTACATGAGCGGCTTCTACACTTTTACCATTTGCTAGTTCTACGACGTGTTTAGTGTCTAGGGGTGTTGGTGTACGTTTTAATAATTTACCCATTTTCAGTGACATATAACTTGTATCAGCACCCGAATCAAATAAAACAGTAACATAAATATCGTCGAGAAGAAACTTACCCATAACCACATTGGGATCATTCACTGCATCTCCTCGACCCAACACAAAAGCACGACCTCGAGCTTCATTGCCGTTGTTGTTGTTACCATTACCCTGATTGTTGTTATTCCCGTTGCCCTGGTTGTTGTTGTTATTGCGATTCTGGTTCAACTGAGGGCAATCGCGTTTGTAGTGACCTTCAGCCCCACACTGGAAACACCCCCGGTTTCCACGCTGTGGCTGCTGCTGCTGATTCTGTGGAGCTGGCGGTGGAAGTTGCTGGTTCTGATTCACTGGTCGCGCGCTTCTACAATCTTTGGCCTCATGGCCCATCTTGTGGCATCTTTGACATTGACTCCTGCGACATCTTCCACTGTGGTGTTTGTTGCACCTGTTACACCACGGGTGATTTCCCTTATAACCACTATGTCCCTGACTGCCCGATGACTGCTGACTCGGACTCTGGTAATCGTTGGTGCGACGTTGCTGAGTTTGGGACTGAACAGACGCTGATCCCCTGCTGGAATCCCCGTCCCACTTTCTTTTATTCTCGCTGGGTGTGGCAGAAGTAGCAGCTGTTGGAGTGACTGAAGTAACAGCTGTAGCAGTAGCGCCGACACGCTTTGGCAGTTTATTCTGATCCACTGCCTGATCAGTGATGCGATGAGCGAGACGCTGGATCTCCTGAATGTTGTTGAGGTTAGCCGAGGTAACGTGGCTCTGAATCTCTGGTACAAGCCCCTTGAGATACAACTCAATGCGCTTGTATGGTGGGTCTACCATGGTTGGACATAGCACAGCCAACTCGTTCGACCTCTTGGTGTAAGCTTCAATCTCTGAACCCACCATCTTCAAGTTGTACAACTCATCCTCCAACTTGTGAATGTCTTCTCTAGTGCAGTATTCTCTCTTGATCAGTTCTTTGAATTCATTCCAGGGTGTGGCGTTAGCAGCTGCCAACCCTAAGATCTGCACTTGTGCGTTCCACCAAGTGAGCGCAATCCCTTCAAGTGTGCCAGTGGCGAACTTCACCCTGCGAGCCTCAGGGCATTCACACATTTCGAAAACCGACTCGATCTTTTCAAACCAGTGGAGGAGTCCGACTGCCCCTTCCGTGCCACTGAACGAGCTAGGACGACAGTCCATGAAAGTCTTGAAGGTACACGCAGGTTGTTGCTGAGCGGGTTGACCTATTGTGTACGAATAGGGCAAAGTTAAGTACGAGAATTAATGTAGGATCTAAAGATCCTAGTGTTTATACTGCAGGGTACACTACCTGCTTGGGCGGCTGCAACTGCCGCAGCAACGAGAGCCTCTAGCTGGGCTTGAGTCATGGTAATTCGTGCGGCCATTGATCTTCACATCAAAGGCAACATAAGTGAGAAAGGTTCGCGAGTAGTGCGATGACAGAAGAGTGTAAGCACATAAGTATTCTCATGCAATGTCAAGTTGTGAGCAAGTAATGTAAGCATACTACGAGCAAAGTTCTATGCAAATTCTAGCATGTAGGCAATAAACATAAACCTTATTACCTAGGGAGTTGAGTCTTGCACGTGGAGCGAAGCGTCGTTGTGGATCGTTGAGAGCACTGTTCTGGTTATAGTCTGGTTTTAATAAAAACGTTTTCCCATATTAAAACCAAGTTCTCTATAACCAATGGCTCTGATACCAATCTGTCACACCCCCAAAATCCACACGCGGAGTATCACCGCTTGGGAGCGTGACTGACCAGGATCAAGCCACCAATCATACAGAACATTGTATAAAGTAAAAGTAAATGCAATATAAACCAACCCAATTCCATATGAAAGGTGTTTCCAAAACATAAGTAAGTTGTCATTGTTTAGCGGAAGCGTATTATTGTAAAACTCATAGCAAATAAATGTCAAATATCAAAAGTGTTCAATAAGATGATCAAGATCCAAGCCCCACAACGACCTGCTCCTTCCTTGTGCAAGCTCCAATATGTACCTAAGGTCCTGCAAGGCATGCAGCAGATAATCAACAAACTAGTTGAGCGAGTTCACAGTTTATAGTTTAGTTTGGGTAATAGTGCGTTCGTTCAGTTAAGTTTCATATCGTATCAGTTCCATCGCGGCCTCCCAGGCATGTGTGCGAAGATTAGGTTCGTTAGTTCGCGACCATAGTCTTTACCGACCAGGGTGTGTGCGAAGGCAATTTATCAGTTCGTTCGCGACCATAGTCTTTACCGACCAGGGTGGGTGCGAAGGCAGTTGAGTAGTTCGTAAGCATCAACAGTTTAATCGTTCGTTACAGTATCAAAGTATGCACAAGTAATCATCCAACCCATTCCCACCCTGGGAACCCATGCCTTGGCTGTGTGAACTCACCTTGGTTTGCTCGGTATGCTAGGTTATGCACTCACAAGTGATTAATCACGTCCTATTGTATGCACGTATAACAAATCAGTTCATGTTCACAATGATACGCATGCAATTTAATGTTCACATAACAGTCAGTTTGCATATCGGCACATCACGTATCATTTCGCATTTAATCATTAACTATCATTCGATTCACATTTACCCATCCTTCGATATATTGCTCATCCTTCGGTCTAACAATTAACACAACCATCACAAATATGTTTCGACACATCTATCGATACACAGTTAGCATCTTACGATTCATGGTTATCTTTCGACACATCAGCTATGTTTCGACATAGTTATCCTTCGGCACACAGATTATGTTTCGGTCAACACACTATCTTTCGGTCAAAGCTATCCTTCGGTCAACACTACTATGGTTCGGTCAATGCTATCCTTCGGTCAACACCTATGTTTCGAAGGACAGGTATCTTTCGGTCACAGCTATGTTTCGATTACTAATATCTTTCGATGAACATCAGTTACGGAATGTCAGTTACGTTTTTTTTTCTCAAAGTTTCCAAGTTTTTCCTAACTGATTATCAATTAACACCAATTTCACAAATCAATTAGCATCAACAAGATCAAACAAGCATGATTCCCATGTTTATCAAGAACCCTAATCTGAATAACAAAATCATTCAAACTATCCGATTTACACATAGGTGCCGATTACATAAACATATCCGATTACAATATGATCAATTCGATTAACCTACATCCGATTAACATACATATTCCGGTTAACACGCAAACGACATATTGCAATACCAACATACATATCCGGTTATCATGGCCAATCCACAAGACATCATCATTGAACATCATCAAAACAGATCCGATTAACATACTAACAATATATTGCAAGACAATTTATAAATCATGAAATCAAAGCATCATAAACAACATCACACTAACCGGAAATCTGGATTACGGTATGGAATCCTTCGAACAGAGAGTAGGTTTGCTATATGCCGTCACACACACACAATAGCACTAGGGTTTTGAAAAATAACTGCCGGTTTGCATGTATCACGTATATAAACGTATCACAGAAATGGGCCAAGCCCATCAGAAAGGCTGGGCCGAAAGATGTCGAAGGATAGGGTCCTTGGTCGAAGGATATGTTTCGAGATCCTTCGAACCGAAAGCTGATCCTTCGAATCGAAGGATATCTTTCGTGGTCCTTCGAATCCTTCGAACAGTATGCCATGTTTCGTGATCTAGACTAAGTGTAATAAATAATAATTCCAATATTATCTTTTACAACCACAAGTAGTTACATGTATGCACAATGACAACACGTTTCATTAAAACACAACGCGTACAATTACAAATCCAACAAGTCAACTACTAAACAGTCAAAGTCAACGCGCATTTAATGCGAAAGTGAAAGTCAGAAACTCGAGTTGTCACAGGGACGTCCCCCGGACGTTTCCGGGAATAAGGGGACGGCCGTTCCATGTTTTGGGGACGTTTCCTTATTAAAATTAGGGTTTTAATTATAAGTAAAACAGTGAAGAAAGAGATCGGCCGATGATAGAAACAATGAAGAAAGAGATCTTATCTTCAGGTGTGTGTGGCGGCGATGGAAGTTTCAGCCTTTCAGGGTTTTGAGGAAGACGTGGGTGTGGGTGATATTTAAACGAATAAAAGACAACTTTCACATTAAACCCTTTAGTTTAAATAAAATTATAAATATAACCTTTTAGTTCAATTTTAATTTTAAACTTCCCTAAAGTTAACATTTTATATCAAGTGTTAATATAACTAATTAAATTGGGTACACAAGTGGTGAGTTTTATTATTGGATAGTCAATTGTGTTTAACAATGTGTTTTTTTCTAATTTTTGGTTCACAAGTTTTTTTTTTCAATTGTTTAAAAAATCGGATCTATGTTAGAGTTTTATCAATAAAAACTTCAATATCTATGTGTTTAACTTTGATTGAAAGACGTAGACAAGTTCATTATGTATGAATAGTTTTATAATATAATTTTATTTACCGTACTTTTGCCGTACCCGTATCTTGAATTTTTGAGTTTTGCCGTTTCCCGTACCCGTATCGTCCCCGTACCCCAGTCCCGTACCCGTTCCCGTGCTACATAGGTTGTAACTTTGATAGTTGGTGGTAATTACAAAAATGCCACCTTGTCTTTTTGGGTTTTCCTTCAATTTGTATGTTTAGTATGTTAAGATTATTTGTATTTGATCTTTTTCCTATATTTATGTTGCTAAAAGAACCGGTCAATGCGAACAAAAACGTGATGACCAAAAATAAGTCTAAAGCATGCAAACCACTACTTTAGAATAGCGGTGCAGGCACAATCCGGTTGACCAGGTTTATAATTATAAAACAATTTAAGAGCGGCTGGTTTTATGCACCATTTTGTCTCAAGCCTCACTTATTTGACTCAGTTGCTACAATTATGTTTCTTTTAAGACCCCAAAACAAATAAATATAACATTAAATTAATTTGGTCAACTCAAAACATAACACTATGTTGTGGGTCCCATCATTCCATCAAAATTAAAATACAAAACTAATCAACTCAATTAAGATTGTGATAGGATCAACAATGAAGATGTACTACTGAGTCTAAATAATTAATGTTTTTGTGTCCAATTGATGTTGGTTCCTCAAGAATTAGGTTTAACTAATGTTTGTTGTTATATATGTTCATGACATGAAATGAGGCAACCGGATGATCATCACACTCATGTCGTCATAAGAGCCTCTTGTTGCTGATAAGCCAACGAGCTTCTTACACGCGGAAGTTAGGTCAGGTTTCATGGTTCCTATGCAAAAGGGGCGAACAATGTCGATTGCTTCTTGGTTGGTTACCTGAAAAGACACGTGAACGTAAAGGCGGATTAGCAATTAAGTTTTTCAACAAGATGAGCTGGAAAAGTCGCATTCAATATGTAACGGGTCAAACAGATAAAATTTAAAGAAAAAGGAAGTCGTCAAATAGGTCTGAAAATTTAAATCGGTCAAGGGTGACGAAAACGTTTCTTTTTATGCATGAAAGTTAAAAACGTCTTTTGATACTACCGAACCGTTTTGACTGTATTAAAATTATGTGTTTTGACCCTTTACAACATTACTGAGCCCGTCCGACCAGTCAATTATTCTACTATACTAAAAGTCGTTACTAAAGCTATTACCGTATCCCAAATTCCATCGGAAGCAAGGATTAAAAACTCGCATTCAGGTCTAATGTTGATTACTCTTGTTTCCGGTTCTGAAATCACCCATTTCTTGAGATGATTGTCTCCTATCGCTCTTGATACCGCTAGTGAACCTTGTATTCTCCAAACACCATTGCGACAATCAACATATCCACCCTATAAATTACAACATTTCAATACATAAGATTTCCTTCAATTATACCATTTTTTTCATTCTATGGTATCATAACATATATGATAATCACATTTGTCAAGATTTATCAAATCATACAAAGAAAATTCATTCATTAAAGAACAAATGCTTCAAAATGAAATTCTTACCATTTTTTCGATTCTATCTTTTTCGTCTTCCCTTGAAGGTTTGTGATCAACAGTGAGAGCTTCAGCCACACCACCTCGGCTCATAACCGCACGACAGTCACCAGCATTAGAGACTATAAGGTTGCCCTTACGAATCAACGCAGTCACACAACAAGTACCACCATTGACATCTTCTTCTAGAAACTCCGAATCCGTAGCGATATATCCCTCCCTAACTGCTTCTGCAATCTCATCTTCACATTTTTTTGCCACTTTCGACATTATGTTTCTGTTCAAATTCTTTGCTGAAAAATCCGCCGCCTTTGTTCCTCCATGGCCATCAAAAACTCCAAAGAAAGCCTATATAATCATAAATTATCAATGTAATTGATCAAACTAATATAGCTATTTTAGAGAAAAATTATCAAATTAGACAAGTTCACCAGGCAAATTATCAAAATGGACAACGACTTTGGCTAGGCCCCAAATTTGTCAGCTTAGCTTAGCAAGCTTTTGAAAGTCAATGTCTATTTTGTTTAAAATCAACCGAAAGAAAACGATTTCAAATCAATACCTGTTTACAATCGCCTTGAAGATCAACAACAACCGAGTAGCGATCCTCCATAGCGCCTCGTTTTCCTCTTTTACAATACACAGAATACTCCTCACCTTCATCATGAATCTCCGCCACATCATCAACCGGCTTAACCACCTCATCCACAAACCTCAACGGCGCAAACGGAATCTGAATCCTCGCAGGCCTCTTCCGCTTTGAAAGAACCGTTGGTGACGAATTATTCGAATTATCACAACTAACAACCGATCCTTCATTATATCCATTTGTATGAAGAGCTGATCCATTTGTATGAAGAGTTGACGACGGAGATGACGGTACCGGAGATGTATGACGGAGAGAGAGCGGTGACGATGGAGAGATCATCGGTTGACGAAACATCTGTGACGATAAGAACACCTGAGAGTTTGTTACTACAACCGCACCACCGGGCATATTAGAATATATATTGCTAAGATTATTATTATTTCCTATTTTGATTTCCAGGTGAGAATCAGGAGATTGGATAATGTTTGATTCAGGTTGATTTGAGTTTTGGTGTTTGGTTTTTTCATATATAGTTATAGATATATATATATATAGAAGTAGAGGACGGAGTCATGGAAAATGGAGTTTTTAGACGGTAACGGTTTGGATGCAAATGAAAAAAAAATTGTTATTTTTTCACCCACGCGCGGTTTAGATAGGGCGTGAGAGTCAGTCGCGTTGACCGTGGTTGATATTAATTGCATGCATTCTTTTTCTTTGGCCAGCCAAGAAGGAAATTGCGAGCATTGAATTAGGTTAATCGTAAAAGGTATGTTTGACATAAATGTGTTTGATGAAAATACTATTTTAGGGAAGGGTGGATGAGATATGCGTATTATCCGAGTATGGAAAGTGTTATGGAAATTAATGAAAAAAAAATCATATGTATATCCTAGTTGGCATTTTGAAATTCAATTTAGAATTTATTATACTATAAGGTCTTTATTTAGCAAGATAAGCAACTTGAAATGATGAAATTTAAGTTAAATACTTAATAGGTAAGGTTTCAGGAAGTTTGACCAAAATGGTCAAATCTATATTTTTTTTTTTTTTTTGAAGGGCAGTCAAATCTATATATATAATAAATAAATTAGATGTGGGACACGTGTCCCTACATCGTGCAACTAAATGGATGTTTTGGGCGGGAAAATTGTGGATATTTTTATTTTTATATGGATACCGCATCTTGCTCCATTTGATGATGTTAAAACCCGAGGTATAAATGCCGCCCATAATTAGGGTTTCTTCCCTGCTACTCTTCCATTTCTCTCTGCCGCTCCTTCATCTGTGAGTGAATCTGATCGTCATCTTCATCATAAAGGTTGGATTTCGTAAATTAATCAACTATCATCCTTGATTTCCTTAGGTTTTCTGACTATTATTTTCTTTGTTTTGTATATCTCATACTTTTTTATGGATTATCATCCGTGTTGTTATCGATTCCATCTAAATAGGTACGTTATTCATTTGTTTTTCTGATTTGACTTTTCTTTCAATAGGAGTTCAATTGTTTTTTACGGTTCATCAATTTGTTTTTCTTTTTTTAGGGATTCGTTGATTGTTGAAATCGATAAAGATTCACTCTGTTATTGGTTCGATCTAAACAGGTATGCTATACGGTTCCTTTGTTAGTGTTATTTCTTTCAATCGGCGTCTCAATCTCCTGTTAGGGTTGTATTTATTTCTTTTACTTTGGTTTTAGGGTTTCACTTATTGACATGATGATCTTGATTTGCATATTTGTTATTATTTGTTTTACCTATTATTTTTCTCGATGATGTAGGTGGAAGAAAATGATGAAATCAATGGTCGTTTCAAGATGGGGTTGTTTTCAAGATTTAAGGTGACCCTATGGTTTATTCTTGCTTTTATTTATTGTTTCTGCATAAAAAGATTACACCTTTATTTGGGGATTTGATCTTTATTCTTGATATTTTCTTAAAAACCTTTGTTTGTTTAAAATCATGAATTAACATTACTGGTGATCTGCTTCTGCAATATAGATAGGGTCCTAGATCATGTTTAGGTATATAAAGTTTCTATCTTTTTTGTTAATTAATTGGAATTGTTGATGAAGCTAGACATATTTAGTGTCATCTAATATGTGGGGTTGCTAAAAACCCTAAAGATTAGGGCATTTGATCAACTTATCTGTTATATTTATTACCCCCTTTAGGATTCATACAGTTGACCTTATGTATCAAAGAAGTTACTTTCAATTTTAATATTGATGTGTGGGTGTTTAATATCTGAGGAGATATATGTGAGTTCATTAAGAAGTTTTATAATTGGTGGAGAAAATGTAATCAAATAGACAATAATTTAAGATATGGCAAATACAAATTTGACTTTCAAAGTCAAAGGGTGGAAACTAATATCAAAACAAATATAAATGTCTACTTTTTTTAAAAAATTGTGTAACATAAATCTTAGGCTATTTGGAATAAATTGCTAGATCTGGACTTGAGTATAGGTAATTGAGAATTTGTAATTTTTTTTCGTGTTTTATAACTGAAGGAATATGGAAATGTCGAATCTTCTCATGGGATACTCAGGGTAGAAAGGGTGTTTGCTAGAGTGCCACAGCAAGTACAAATCCCGGGAACAAAAAGGATGACAAAAAGGGTGACAAAAAGGATGGGTCAGGCTGGTGCAAAACAAGTAGTTAAAAAGGTTAACTTTTTTTATAGTCGGTGTATATAATGCTTAATATGATGACAAAAGTATATTATTTCAATAATAATCTGTTTTTTTTTACAAAAGAGGTTATTTTCAGACTCACTACTATCTACTATCTGATAGGTAATGAACTGCATTTTTTTTATATCCAGTGTTGTTGGAACTCATTCCCATACAGCCATGTTAGATAGATTAGGAGTAGCGAGTTGCGGAGTAGGAGGATTTGAAGCAGAGCCAACAATGCGTGGACAGGTATAATTGTATAATTCATTAAAAATTATCAAACTTATATGGACTTTGTTTTTGAATGGGGAAATTAGCTTTCGTTTTAGATTATGTGCTTTCGTGCGTAGAACTTGCTTCTAATATATGTCTACGTTGCCTACTTATAGGGCTGAGCTTCCCCTTTTCGGTTGCAAGAAAATATTCTACGGAAAGGGTATTAGGCTTATTCGATCTGACTAGCAGGTAAAACATTCTTGCTTTATGCATTTGTGGTTTATAGTTTTCTTACATTTTCGTCGTTGTTTCTAATTGATTTTGACTGCAAGCCTTTAATTATTAATTGTCTGGGGTAGGAAATGGATTAAAAACTAACAGTTTCTATTAGGAAATATGGTTCTGGGAGTTTTTTTTTTTATTTTAGATAGCAGTTGTTTGATTACATTATTGACTTTTAATTCCTGAGGAAACAAGCATATAGGAGAGGTTGGCTGGAGCCGGAATGCGAACAACATCAACAATCGAATGAGGTTGTCTTTGATTTTATGAACAAAAGTTCAAATGTTATGATTGTTGTCTGATCATAACCCTGTATGAGTTTCTACCATTGCTAATCACGCTTCCTACTCTTGACAAGGTTCAATCAAATATATAATGTGTTGATTATAGTTTGATTACAATGTCGTTTATAAGTAGACCCCGTTATACTCATGACAAAGTTCAATAAAATATATAATTTGTTGATTATAGTTTGATTACATTGTTGTTTATAAGTAGATCCCATTAAAATGTTAACTAAAATTTGTAGCAATGAAATTTATCCTCATCTGCATGTGTATTACCTGCATCCGTATGGTCCTGGTGAAATAAGGCTCAAGTATTCAGCTAAACATGTAGAAGCAGATGCAGCTTATAACTCAAAAAAGATGGAACTTAAGACCAATATCAATAGAGTAATCTTGAACAGACTATTGGCCAAAGCTTTCAGATGTAGGGGTCAAGGTATTATATGGAAAAATGATATGCAAATAAAAAAATTGTATATTGTTTTCGCTTCGTCAGTTTTAATGGAATATTGTTTTCATTCTTTTCAGACTCTCGGACTGAAATAATGCAGCAACTGCATAGGTTATTGGTTTCACCTTCTGTGAGGATTTTCCATGGTCAGTCTTTAGGAATCCAGCAGCCACTACAACCACCATTGTCACGGCCGCCTCTTCAGATAGTTCACCAACCAGCAGCTCTGTTCTCAACCACACCGAGCAGGCTACAACCACTACCTGCTCTCCTGCATTAGCTACTCTACTGATGTCACTCTTCTGATCAACCGATTGAGGCTCCTCTGTATTTTCGCATTACGCAACCCACAGGGCACCACTACTGTTCTATGCCACGAACAAAGGTAACTTTCGATCGTTTATAGAAAATCTGGCAACTGAAACTTGAAATTTGTTTTTTTTAGGGGGGGGGGGACTCCGGCACCTAGGAATACAATTGGGAATTGAATAGTGTTTCATTGAATGACTTCATCCACAAATTGGGGTTCGGTCCGATACTCCGGCCCTACGATTGTTCATTTTTCAACCTGAACCATTCGAAACCTTTCATTGGTTTGGATTCACGGATAGTTTCTAAAAAAAAAAATTCAGCCAATCGATTTAGGAGCTTTCTAACCGTATCGAATGGTTTGGTTTGGTTTGGTTTGGTTTGGTTTGGGGGTATATACTTGAGTTGAAATCGGTCGAGAAATAACCGAACGAGAGCGTATAATTTTAGGCCAGGTGAATTATACACACGATTGAATTTTGCTTAAAAATACCGATCCGTTTGCTGTTTATTTCATTTATTCTATTTATTTGGAGTAAATTATGTATTACTATATCCCCAATTCTTTTTGATTCACTGAATTAGTCATTTTGTTCAAGATTTTAAAGCAGGTTGTTTAATTTATGTCAACAATACATAGAATGTGTTTGTAAATCTCTATTTTATAATATTATGTACAGTGAAGTGATTCACTGCTTTGTCAAGTCTTATAGAATATATTTTTAAATTAAATTCAGAATATACTTCAAAAGATATTTTATAGAGATGGTTTTAGGCGAGTTGGATAATAAATCAAATAGATGAACCACTTCTTTAAGAGGTTTTTGCAAGTACTGGTCCTGTTGAAGGCTGCAAACTCATAAGAAAAGAGAAGGCATCCATATGTTTAAAACCAGATTGAAAAGTGAAAAGCTTTGATCATCTTTGCGCATTATCTATTTCAAAGATGGCACCGTGCCATATGTTGAGTTATTACACATTTATATATCATTTTGTTTATCATCTGTGCAGTCGTCTTATGGATTCATTCACTACTTTGATCGTAGATCCGCTGCACTTGCTATATTATCTCTAAATGGGAGGCATTTGTAAGTGTTTTTACAATTTTACCAGAACTATTTGCTCCTCTCCTATCTTATGTCACACTTCTTATCAACGTTTTTACAGGTTTGGTTAACCTATTAAAGTCAACTGGGCAATTGCCAGTGGGCAAAGGGAGGACACATCAGGTAGGTTTTATTAGGGGTGTCAATCGTGCCAGGTTGATGGGTTGGCGGGTTGAAATGTGCAACCCGAACCTGACCCTGACCCATATTATTATTCGTGTCAAAGATTTTGACCCTAACCTGCACACGTATAAATTCTTATCAACACGAACACGACCCGTTTAACCTGTAATGAGTCATACATGTTGATTTATAAGCGGGTCATCGATAACATTTCAAATGGTGAATGTGAGTGTTATAAGTAAATAATAGTGTGCCAAAACTAACGTTATTATGACTAACCATATAAAATAGAAACGGATAAAACAAAAACAAAAACATAAAAGTTTTTTTTCTTTTTATTTTCTAAATAGTTAAACGGGTTAACAGGTCAACCCGTTTTTATACGACTCAACCCGAAACCGACCTGTTTTTAATAGGGGTCAACCCGAACCCGATGCGTCTTTTAAACGGGTCGTGTTAGTCAACCCAAACCTTTTTTTTCGTGTTGGGTTCGGTTCGGGTTTCGGGTCATGTCAAGAATTGCCCTCCTTAGGTTTTATGTGGTGCTTATAGTTTGTTTGGTTACTTTGTGTAACTATCATGGCATATATACTTTTGATTATGCCACACTTGGTTTAAAAAGGTGCGCCTCGGGCGCGCGCTAGGTGATTAGAGAAACACCCTAGGGTCTGAAGGTGGCGCGTCATGGACAATTGGATCAAAACTGGTACGAAGTGAGGGTGATGAAGCAAAGAAAATTTGCCCCGAGTTTCAATTGGTACGTGATAAAGCTGAGTTGAGCATAATGAAGTTGGACATGATATGCATTGGAGTGGCTCGAACCATATGACACCTTTGGTACTGGTACAAATTTTGTAGCATAGGGTACTACTTCAGTAGCAAATAAGATACAGGAGCAAATAAGTTTCAATTTCGATTACTCAATGTTCATGTATTGTTTTTATGTAATTATACCAGCTATTTCAATAGCCACATGTTCTTTATTTTAAAATCAAAGATTATATCCTCAAACACTAAACCAATAATCTTTTCTCATATTTTATATAGAATTATCAGTGAATGTTCTCACAATTTAAAAAAAACATTTAAATAGTGTCAAGTTTTCTGTACATTCCCACCTGTCGCAATACGCGGGTCACGTTACTAACGACGTTCAATATGTTGTTAGTGTACATTTTATTATCGAAAACTAAATTCTCCTAACCCGGGATGTTCCCGGGTGATAGCCTAGTTTCATTGATATATATGATTAAAAATTAAAAATGCTATCTATTATTATGTAAGTCAATATATTTGTTGTCTTTGTTTAGTAGGATAAATAACTTGAAATAATTAAAATTGAGTTTAATATTTAACATTGATTTTGAAAAGTTTGAAATATTTTTAGGATATATAATAAAAATTCTGACTTTCTATGGAAGTACGTCATATTTAGTTGTTGGTAATTGCTCGAACGGACCTGATTAATACATGTTGACGAGACCCGTGTTGAATTGGAGAAGTAGATCCTAGGGCAATCCAAGTTCCACTTTTCGGTACGTTTCTATTAAAGCGGTCAAAGGTTAAAGAAAGCAGTTTAGTCTTCGAGTTTAAACCATAATAAAGGCTTATGACGAGTGAGTTTATCAGTATTGTAGCAAGTCTTTTAAGTTTAAAATGTCTACATAAAGGTGCAAGAAAAAAAAAACACAAGATGATAAAATGGGACAACACATTTAGGGTGAGAGGGGTGGTCACCTTTTAAGGAGATTTAAACTCTTCACCCACCCAATCACATATATATTTTTATGTCAATTTCCCTCTTTAAATCTCCTCTTGCACTAAAATATAAGGGGTGGTCACCTCTTGTTACGAGAGGTAAACATTTTTTTTTAAATATAAAAAACAAAAAAAATTGTGATTAGTTGAAAAGAGTAGGTTCCACCATTATCCACCTCTCTCTCCCACCCTAGTGTTGGCGGTGGTGTTATCGTGAGGTAAACTCACTCAATCACCCCACTTCACCCACCCACCCATTTCATCCTTACAGGTCGAATGTAACAAAATATAAAAACGCATGTTATATAAAATATAGAGTAAACTGCAATTTTACCCCCTGGGGTTTAGGGTGACTGGCACCCTTACCCCCCTAACGAAATAATTGCAATTTTACCCCCCAACGTTGTTGTTATGTCGCAAGATTACCCCCTGTTAACAGTCAACGGTAGTTTGACCCTTATAGGTGAGGGTATTTTGGTAATCTTACCCCATATTTATTATTATTATTATTATTATTATTATTATTATTATTATTATTATTATTATTATTATTATTATTATTATTATTATTATTATTATTATTATTATTATTATTATAAAGGGTCTACATATTTACACACCTTATTGCCTATTTGGACACCCTTCAAGACGCCTCGTATAGACCTATACGAGGCGTATAGCCTTTTTCAATTTCCAAGAAAATCTCTGATTATGTCATATTTTGTCCTATTTGCCTCGTATACGCCTCGTATAGGTCTATACTGGGCGTCTAGGGGAAAAAAGACCATTTAGCCCCTGATTTAGGCCTATACTAGGGATAAATTGGACTTTTTTGCCTCTCTTATATGCCTAGTATAGGCCTATACTAGGCGTATATAAGGGGTTTTTTTTTTAACAAACATTTTAACAATATTAATCGTTTTAGCAAAACTTTTATACAAAAACAAGTTTTTTTATTTTAAATAATTAATATTAGGACCCCTCGTTGTTTTTTTTTTTTTTTTTTTTTTTGAGTTGAAAAATGGATGTTTTGGTAGGGTAATTTGATTGTTTTTGGAGGGTGATGTTTTTTGAGTAAAAAAATGGGTGTTTTGGTGGGGTAATTTGAGTTGTTTTTTTAAAAAAAGTTTTATTGTTTTTGTATAAAAGTTTGCTAAAACAATTAATATCGTATAAAATGTTTGTTAAAAAAAAAAAAAAAAACCCTTCAAGACGCCCAGTATAGGCCTATACGAGGCATATAAGGGGCAAAGGGTCACATATGAGGCCTATACGAAGGGTCCTATACGCCCAGTATAGGCCTATACGAGGCGTCTTGAAGGGGTCAAACCAGAAGTGACATGAGTCAGGCACTGATTTTGATGTAACCCTATACGCCTCGTATAGGCCTATACGAGGCAAAGGGTGTCTAAATAGGCAGATAAGGTGTCCAAATAGATTGACCCATTATAAATGAGAATCAGAGCCAATGACCATCGTGCACACCAACCCCTGAATCATTTCATTCTATACTTTTCCTCTTAATGGCTGCTACAATCATATAAATATCAATATTCAAAACATCCCCATCAATGGCGTAATATCAAATCCCAGATTCTTACAATCTTGCGTGCTCAAAATAAACCCCAAAATGAGATTCTAATCATTTGATTATTGCTACAAGAAAGAAACATACAAACGCAGTGATTATTGCTACAAGAAAGAAGCACACAAACCCTAGCCACCACTCCAACTTCTACATCATCTAATAACCCAGATCTGGAATAGGAACCACTGTAGGCGGCTAGGGTTAGGGTTTGGAATAGGAAGGAGGTGGTGGCTGAGTTGATGGTGGCGGTGGTGAGAAAGGGGAAGGAGGTGGTGGCTGAGTTGATGGTGGCGGTGGTCAGAAGAGGAGAAGGCGGTGGTGGTGGAGTTGATGGTGGCGGTGGCGAAGGTGGGGAAGGGCAGAGCCGCAGAGGTGTGAACGGCGTTGGCGGAGGTGAGCAAGGGCGGAGGTGAGTGAGAGAGAGAGAGAGTGGTAGGATGAGTATTTTACTGATTCAGTTTTCCGGTTGATGGTGGCGATGGTCAAAAGAGGAAAATGAGGTGGTGGTGGTGGTGATGAACTGATGATGATGATGATGATAATGATGATGATGAACCTGATGATGATGATGATGATGATGATGATGATGATGAACTTGTTTCGTTGATTTTGTGATTTGTGTTGTGGATCTAGATTTGTTGTTGTTGTTAGGGCACTTAGGGTTGAATGAATTATGAGAGTAATTGTTTGTAGGTGATTTGTGGATCTAGCTTCCAACACGCAGAATGAACTGCTGATGATGATAATGATGATGAAAAATGAACTGCTGCTGATGATGATGAACTTGTTTCGTTGATTTTGTGATTTGTGTTGTGGATCTGGATTTGTTATTGTTGTTAGGGCACTTAGGGTTTGATGATTTGTGTAAATTTGATGTTGAATAAATTATGAGAGTAATTGTTTGTAGGTGATTTGTGGATCTAGCTTCCAACACCTAGAATGAACTGATGATGATGAAGAATGAACTGATGATGATGATGAACTTGATTCTTGATTTTTTATGTAATTTTAATAAGACAGAGGCAAAAACGACTTTTCACACATTATAACAGTCAAAACAAATGTTGACTTGATAGAATTGGGTGTCAGGGGGTAATCTTACGACATAACAGCAACGTTGGGGGGTAAACTCGCAATTATTTCATTAGGAGGGGTACGGGTGCCAATCACCCTAAACCCTAATTTTACAGTTTACTCTAAAATATAACTTCCATGAAATATGTTTTTGTCTTCAAACTAATATCTTCCAATTATAATGTGAGCTTATGAATTAGACAAATTAAGTCCTTACTCTAAAAAAAATAATATATTATTTTTAATTTAATTTCATTCCTATATTTTTTTATTAAATAACAATGGTTGGTTATGCGTTTTCACACGCTGAAGTGCGTGTCAGGGAATTATGAAGCAAAGGCATGCATGAGATTAACCAGCAAATATTTGGTACAGAAGAGACCAAATCTTGCCCAAGGTCAAACATAACTTTAAATCAATAGAATACTGATTACATCTTATTTTTATGTTTCTAGTGATAAAAGTTACATCTTATTTTTATAATTTTTCGTTTCCTTAACAATAAAAATTATAATTTTTATAATAATGATATATTTTACGTAGTAAAATTCAATATAATACTAATTACATCTTATTTTTATGTTCCTAATGATAAAGTGACGTATCGCCCAATCAAGTAGTTGTGGGTTCAAATCATGCAGGTATGATGGTTTTCGTGATTCAAAATAATATAACATTTAGAGCATTAGGAATTATTTTTACCGGTTCACTACTTGAAAATGTCAACTAATTATTGTCACTTAAGTATCCAACAAATAACAATACATAAAAGAATATATAGTGTAATTAGCATGCAACTGTTTTTTACAAGTGTCAAAACATGTGTCACTTCATGAAACCAGTCAAGGTAACTAGATAATATATAATATAATGTAATTACTTGACTAACTATTATCATACGGTAAAATGTTTTCGAAAATACAATTATTATTATTATAACTTTCGGATTAAAGTAAAGTATTTATTACAAGATTTTGTCTTGTGTGATGTGTTGCATGATGCTAGTTCTGGCACTTATTTATAAGAATGGGTCAATGATGTGGTCATTTGTTTAATCAGCATAGTCATTAATCATCCAAACCGACCACAGCTTGGTCAAACAACGGCGTTGACAATTTCTATGGCCCAACTCATTTGATTCGGTTCCAAGATTCGTCACCTTGTTCCTACTCTTTGGCTCGGCCGGTAGCATCCAACACTTTCGTCTGCTTCTAAATTAAACATGTTCTTGGTGGTATTATAATATTATTAAACTTATTAATTAATTAGTTCAAAGTGTTTTACATGGTTAAAAGAATATATTATACAGTTTTATATGTGATAATCATTACATGTTCTTTAAAACATGCATAATTAGTTTCATAGTGTAGTTAGGTTTTTACCTCATGCGTGATTTCTGGTTTTGTATATGCGTGTTCATGCGTGATTATGGTTTTCGACAATATGCGTGATATATGATTTTTAAAATGCGTAATCAGTGGCGAAGCTTGAAAATTTCCACCGGGTGGTCGGAAGATAATGGACCTCAAAAAATTCTATAGCATAGTTTCGAGGTGTATGTTTGGGGCGGACGTCGGTGATTCGATTCAGGTTGGGTCGGGTCAAACATTAATATCAAATAAAAAACGTTCTCAAACATTAAAACGTAAACATTGTTTAACAAACAAACGAACAAAGACACCAAAACCTTAAAAAGGAAAGAGGAAGGCGGATACTCGACTCAACAAGTTTGGGCAAAAATTCGGACCAATTTCACCCCTTTCAATCTAAGTCACATAAATTGCAGCCCTAAATTGAATCTAAAATAAAAAATAAAAACACAAACCTTTAACCTTATAAAGATTGAAGATGTCAAACAAGAGTGCAAGACCACAACAACGAGCAGCGTTTTGGCTTCTGTTCTCGAACAAGAAGCTGAAGTCGAACAGTTCTGGAACCTACGTTTTCCCCCCCTTATGCAGTTCTGGCTTGTGGCTTCTGTTCTTCTGGTCGATGCCCCAAAGTAAAAGAATTTTGGTATTTTTATAGGATAGGTTTTTAAGTTGGGCTATATAATGATTTGATTTGGGTTATAATATACATTCTAGTATTCTACCAAATATATGATTTGGGCTAATTAAATATTTTATTTGGGCTATATAAATAAAAAAAATTAAAACCCGAGGGTCGAAAACGTTTATACCTAAAAAAATTTCTTTTATAAAACCGGGAGGTCGAAAAAGTATATACCTATAAAATCCTATACGAAACGTACATATATAGCATTACTGACCGAAAAGTTCGGGGGGTCGGACGCCCCTCACCGCCCCTTAAATCCTACACCCTGTGCGTAATTAGGGTTTTGAGTTTTATAACATGCGTAATTTCATCTCTTACGCATCGTACGTTAACCCAACCATATATATATATACTAGGTTATAACCCCGTGTATTACACGGGATTGAATAAATAAATTTTATATACTAAATAATAAAACAATATATCTTTAAAAACCTCATTTATTGTACGGATTGAATAAATATAATTTAATATATTAAATAATAAAATACGGGTTGAATAAATGTAATTTTATATACCAAATAAAAAAGTTATATCTTCAAAACCACGTGTATTACACGGTTTGAATAAATGTAATATTGTTTACTAAATAATAAAATAATACATCTTTAAAAAACCTCATTTGTTACACGAGTTGAATAAATGTAAAAAATTACATCTTTAAATATATGCGCATTACACGGTTTAAGTAAATGTAATTTTCTGTATTAAATAATAAAAAATATATATCCTTAAAAAACCCTGTGTATTTACGAATTAAATAAATCTAATTTTTTATATCAAATAATAAAATGTTATATCTTAAAAAACCTCATGTTTTACATGGGTCGAGTAAATGTAATTTGTATAGTGAAAATAAAAATATTTAACATATTAATACAAAGTTTGGTTTTCGTGATAAAAATAGATTATTCTGTTGTTGCAAAATTTGTTAACGAAGTCTCAATAAATTTAACCCTTTATTTAAACTCTGTAAATGTGTAAATGATAAATAATATTAGTTAATTTTATTTTAAGTTTCGTAAATTTTATTTGATACCAAACTAAACAAAACGTTCAAATATAATTAATTCAAATAAATAATATTATAAATGAGAAGGAAATTAAACTAAATAATAATTATCCATCAGATATTAAACTAATAATTTAGTAGGAGGATTATCTATAATATAAGATATTAAATTAAATAATATTTAGTAGGAGGTTTATTTATAATTAATTAGAAGAGATTAAACTAAATTAATAATTATCTTTAAAAGATTGCCTAATATGATGACAAGTGTCCCTAAAGTGGTTTCTTTTATTATAGTAGTTAGATGATTAACTCGATATAATTCGAGTACGCTTTTTGGTGAGACTTCTTTTGACCCAGACCAAACTAATACTTGCCATCTTAAAACCATCCATGTTGAACTAAACATATTTTGTCCATAACCTATTTTGACTTAAACCGGTTTATCATGTTGCATCATGAACCGCCGGTTTTGCTACGTCGCCTTTGATCATTTCTTTATTTTCTTGTATATGTTTGATTGTTACATCATTCCATGAGTGTTGAGGAGTAAAGTCTGATAAAAGAATAGTATGTATTGAACATAAAATTCGTATTCAATTTTATACAAATTAAAAGGTCGTCAGTTTATCCAACGTTGGTTTATGCCCGTCACTTTATGCCTATTTAATATTAGTACAAACCAGAAATCAAACGTTACACTAGAAAAGGTCCTCGAAATATGAACTTTTCGTATAATTTCTATAGAGAAAATAGTTCAAAATGAGCTTCTATGTTGGCCACATTTGGGTCTCTATCCGATTCATAACTTGAAGTTTCTCCAGTCTTTTGCTAATATAAGCAGAACAGAAAAACATTAAAACATAAATAAGTCTTGACATTATATATATTCACGAGTGGGATTAAAGTCCAATTAAAAACAAACAAACCGAACATGTTTTGAGTACATTACGGTTACAATTTTTTAGGTTTTCTTTTTCTTTTGCTGTAACAAATGCACCAAAAGAGACCGAATTCCCATCCGCCGTAACACGTGGGATATTTTGGTTACCGATCAGTCTTTTTGGTTCCATGCACACCCCTTGCATCTAGGCTTGAACTTGTGAACTCCACTTTGGACGCATACATGCCAATCAGCTGCGTTGTGAATGCTCTTGTGTACAATTTCGTTTCCATACATTTATATATAAAAAGGAGGTGGTCGGTATTGTTTGTATCTAGCATCACTTCACTTTCACCGTTATATATCATTTTGAATGTCGTTATGTAAAATTTTTTTTTTTCCAATTTCATCCTATATGCTCTGAAAAATAAGTGAAAATTATGTCTTCAACTCATTTTTTTATTACTTTAATGTTTTTCAGTAACTTCCGTTTATTAACCTTTTAAATAATACTAAATATACAATTATGTTTTTTTTTTTTCTCGACATGCAAGTAGCTTAACAAATCAAAACCAAGACTGATAAAAGATTTGTTGCATCAGATACGTAAAAGCCACAAAGGCAACACTCGGCACTCGGGGTATTTCTCTGTTGACAAACATAGACGTAATTTCAACTAAATAAGATATAGTTTTTTTTTTCTTTTTGAAGTACAGCAAGCGAAAACGAAATAAATTATATATAGAGTGCATTTCAAGGATTGTGCTTTATCTTTATACCCATTTTCAGACGCTGTCATTTATGTTCAAAATTGACGAGTTTTTTCCTTTATGTTTTCATATCATACACATTTTGTCCTTTAAACCTAACCCAGTTAGTTTTTTTCAGTTAAATTTGGTCATGTGCTTTGCACATGAGGGCATTTTTGTCAATTCAAAGGTTGCAGAAGCTTTGAGCTGTAAATCTGCCGTTGAACTGACCATTGAATTGACAAAAATGCCCTCATGTGCAAAGTACAGGACCAAATTTAACTGAAAAAACTAATTGGGTTAGGCCTAAAGGATAAAACGTGTATGATATGAAAACATAAAGGACAAACTCGTCAATTTTGAACATAAAGGGCAGCACCTGAAAATGGGTATAAAGATAAAGGACAATCCTTGAAATTCACTCTTATATATATGATTACATAAACAAACGAACTTGGTAATTATATTTGTAAAACGAGGGATCCATAGAGCCGAGATGTTGTGACCCGCTGAGCCGTTTAAGATAAAGACGATATTTCTGCACCAAATACGTACACTCGTTAACAACTTTTTTTATAAAAAGTGAAGAGTAAAATGCCAATTTTGCCCTAGGTTTGGCCAGTTTTGCGACTTTTGTCCAAATGTTTGCTTTTTTGCATCTGGACCCAAAAGGTTTGAAATCTTGCCATTTTCATCCGGCTCCATTAAGGCGTGGATATTTTCGTCTTTTTTGTTAGCTTAAATAGCAGTTCGATTTTTTTCACTTTATGTACAAGCATTTAGCATAATGTACAAGTATTCAAAAAAAGACTAAAACACCCTTTAAGTTAACAAAATGGACAAAAAGACCTCTGCCTTAATAGAGAAAAATGGATGGAGTTAACGAGCCGGGTGAAAATGGCAAGATTTCAAACCTTTTGGATCCATAAGCGGAAAAACAAACCTTTGGACGAAAGTCGCAAAACTGGCCAAACCTCAGTGACGAAATTGGCGTTTTACTCAAAAGTAAATAAATTTAAAATTTCGAAGCTACAAATTTCAATTTGTTGAAATTTCAAGATACCTGAAGATGACTGGCCACATTTTCTGTGCTTATACCCGCAACGTTCATTAGCTCCAAGATTTTCTTTGGAACAGCTTCTAAAGTAGCATTATTATATCACAATTTAAATCAAGGTTATGTTGTAAAAACACATACAAGTGTAAAAGAAAAGTAAAAAAACGAGTAAAAAAATTCTTACTATCGATCCCACCGAGCTGGTTAACTGCTGCCATGAACTGTCGATGAAGTTTGAGTCCAAACAACACGAGGCTTTTTTGAAGAAGAAGACTCGTCTCGTTCCTCAGATTCATCCTCGTCATCTTTCCTCCTCTTTTCATTTTTCCAATTATGCCCTCGTTTGCAGAAGACGTATAGCCAGCTTCTGCCGTAGCTTTCTGATGTTGGTCAACATCATCTGCGCTTGTTAACGGCTCGAAATCTTTCCACTCGTTTTTCCGTCTTTTAACCACGTGTTGCCATATATTACGTAACGCCTCGAGACGAACGGGTTTTATTAAATAATCACATGCACCGTGTGTAACGCCCTTCGTTACTACACTGCTGCTATCGTCCACTGACATCATGTAACACCCCGTAAATATAAATCTTTATATTAAAAATTTAAAAGTATAAATAAACAAGAGTCAACCAACTAGGAATTTAAACCTAGTTAATTACAAGTCTTGAAATAACTCATAATAGGGTTAAAACACTCAAACTTAAGGATAAATCAAAGTTGAGGGTTTAAACTTGTCAAAACTGAAACTTTGATTACTAATAGTAATCAAAACAAAACCAAACACCCCAAAACTGGATGTCTGGTCGAACAAAGGGCAGGGGGCGACCATAAGGATTTCTTCAAACCCTAGTTTCATAGCAAATCTCCAAATTGAAGCTTCAAATCTGCCCTAAATCAAGTCTTGAACATAAATTAGTGATCCCCTTGTAGTAAGGATCATAAAGGTATGTAAAATTTTGGTATTTTGTTCCATTTTGAATTTTAGGTTAGATAGGAGAAACTGAAATTTGGCCTAAATATGTGATGCATGAATGAATCTGAAGTAATATGATGTTTAGGGTTAAACCCTAGATGATTATTTGTGAAAATCATTGTATGATACTTGAAGAAATTATAATCACCATTGTAGGTGATTTATGATATTGTAAAGACTAGACAAGCACTAGGATTATGATTTCTAATCTAGTGAAAAGCTGAGTTGTATGATGAAATTCAGTATTTTGAATGTTTAAGTGTGTAAAATTTGCTTAATTGAAGTGAATTTAGATGTAAATAACATGTCAAAAACCTAGTAATGGTTTATGTAAAAATCTGATCACTAGGTGTTTGTAGAAACGCCTAAGTAAAGATCAAAGTGTTAGTAATCGGACAAAACGCAGATTTGATTTCAGTAATATATTGTCCGTTATTGTGTATAAAAGAGTTCTAAAATTTGATATGAACGGAACTCTTTAGGTAAAGAATCCGGGTCATCTAGTGGACAAGCCGGGGGTGATATACGCTTAAAGGGTGCGCTTTGAAGGTACGTAAATTATAGTTTCGCTAAATTTCGTTTATGTTAAGTCCATGTCGTTACATCGAAAATTTGTAAACAAGGAAAAACTCACTATGTCACAAAAGTGACAAGGTGAATTAGACAAGTAAAACGGGTAAAAAACAGGAGCCCTTATCAAGGGATGAAAACTCGGAACATTCACTTGTTGAATGAGTCCGGAAAGCATGGTTAAGGTCGTGAAAATAAGCATGATGACTATAGCACAAGCGACCCTCGAGAGGAAGCAAATGCTCATACTTGATAATTGTAGAAGCATGGAAATAGTCCTAGGCTTTGGGGGTGGTATAATGCAATCTTGGGTAATGGGTTGGATAAACGAAACAAGGAAATCACGGACAAGCCGTTGGCATCTCGGTTTCCGTGATGTAAAATTTACATGGTTAGGTCCGAAATTTTATTACAGACTCATAGGAAAAAGAACCAGTAAAAACGGACCACCGAGTAATGAGTTATGACCTTTTAAAACTGGAAAATAGTGAATTTCCGGAACTGGGCAAAAATGAAGGTTTTAAACCTGCACCTGCTGGAAAATGGGTTCCCCCCGCCACGCGGAGGAATCCTTTGAAGCCCCCGCGACTCGCGGGAACCGTCGCGACACGCGAACGGTGCAACTCATTACTCGGTGGTCATAACTCACATTTTGAATGCTTCCGCGATTATCTATTCAAGCTAGATGTTGATGTTGTTTTTGAAACATTGTTAAATATTATGTTTTAAACCAGTTAGTACGCTTTGTCACTTTTTAACTTAACTTTGTAAAAACCAAGAAAACATGTTTTGTTATATAAAATGTATGTATTTTCCATGAAGAAATATTAAGATTTGCAATGAGTTTACACATCACTGTAAAATTAACCATTGTATGAATCGAATGATGTTTGGCTAACGACTAATACCACGGGTTATACAAATTTGTTAACTATTCTAATCGAAAAATCCTAAGACATTTAACTGTTCCAATCGAAAAAGCATGATTTCTGACTGATAAATTATAGCTTTGACTATCAAAAATTAAAAGTCAACAACATGAAGTGACCGTTAATTAGACAAGAGACAAACAACATGCATTTAACAATATCAACAACATGAAGAAATTCAACAAAACTCACCCAACCAAAACATGAACATCTAAACACCAAACTAAACCGCGATAAACACGAAGAAACTAAACGGAAAACATCAACTTACTGATACAGGGAGGTCCATTTCTAGCCCAATATGTTCAAGAAGCTTGAATCCATCCATATCCGACATATACACATCACTCAAAACTATATCAAACCCACTTTTATTCTCCCTCAACAATGACAAACCAACCTCAGCCCCATTGCATGTAGTCACTACAAATCAACAACCACAATTCAACACCACATACAAACTATATATAATTAGTTAATTACATAACCAATAAACCATTAACAAATCCCATTAATTAAAATTCAACATCAAATTAGCCAATTACATCAACCAATTAAAATTCCACAACAACCCCTAAAAAGATTGTAAAATTGTACCTTCATAGTTGCATTTTTTCAACATTTTTTCTAGCATGACAAGACAAGTGGGGTCATCATCTACAACAAGAACACGGAGACCGGCCGGAAACTTTTCCGGTACACCGGCCCCGGCGACTGACTTCCACGACGAACAACTTGAACCAGGCAGCATTAATCTTTAATCTTGAATAATAATAATAACACTAACCCAATTGAAATTAAACAAATATTCAAACGGCTGTGTGAATAAAAGGTTTTCAATTTCTGAGTATTTGAGGTTTATATTGCTTCTTGTTAGACCACCCGTAGTGGTTAAGAAAAATAAGGCCCCCACCATGGGGTATTATCCGACACGTGCCAGTCCAGTAGCATGGGGCGTTATTGCAAAAGTGGCGTAGTGGGAATAATGCCAAAATAATGCCCCTTCTAATCATTGAAAAGGATTTAAAAAAAAAGAAAATTACACTTGGAATACTAATGCCCATTCCCATTGGCCAATCTGTCACACCCCCAAAATCCACATGCGGAGTACCACCGCTTGGGGGCGCGACTGACCAGGATCCAGCCACCAATTATACTGAGCAATTTAATTAATAGCAAAGTAATATTCACCAACCACAGGGTTAGCAAATATCTTAATCAAGTTCAAAAGTTTTAAGTTCAAATAGTAACATAAGTAGCGGAAGCGTAGACAAAACAGTTTAAAACAAAGTTCATGGTTCAAGTTTATTTATAACCCAACACACGGGTTAGACGACCACTACACATCCACAAGCTGCAAGCTCCTGAGTCACTGGGTACCTGCAAAGCATGCAGTAGGGTATCAACATAATGTTGGCGAGTTCACGAGTTGTCCAGTTTTTAATCACCAAAAACTTGTTTCACCAGTTAATTTATCCGTTTATACATGCCATGGGGAGCTACCCCAAAGTAAGCGACTAAACTGTTTTTCCAATACCGAATACTAATTAACCCCACGTTTCCGCAGTGCCCGGTTTGCCAATGTTCTATCATCATTGACGGTTGTCAGAGTCTATTAGTTCATGCCCGTTCCCAGTAACAAGGGTTGGTGTGAGGCTGGTTAGACCTAAATAGCGCTATCAACTAATAACCCGTTCGCCAGACCCCGGCGACTAATCGGTATAATGTAGTAGGGACTTAAGTGATAGAGTTTCGTTTAGTGTTGCTTGTTGCATTCCGTATAAACCGTAATTAACCAAGAGTTCCCAGTAACAAGGGAAAAAAAGTAAGTTTGTTCCCATTAACAAGGGAAGTAAGCTTGTATCCCTCACAGGGGGATAGTGTTGTTTTTAGTTCCGTTTCCCAATCCACCGGGAATGCATGCTTTAAGTTGTGAACTCACCTTGGGTTGCTCGGCAGACCGTTTACTTGGTCAAGTGCGTTGGTCACCACGTCCTAACATGGTTACCAGCATAGGTCAGGTTTGGGTACAGGAGGTTCACGTATATTCTACACATAGCTAACACATTGCAAGCATATATATACACACCAAGTTATCGAGCCTGTTCTAAAACTTAGGCAGTTAAACAGTAACAGTCAACACCTAACATACAATTCATAAGTGTTATTGGGCCTGGCCAATCATACTAACAGTTAACAGCATCACAGAATCCAAATAAAACAGTATGCACAGTCCACACACTTTTGGCCCAATAACGGAGACAAGCAGCCCAGTCTAGCCTAGGTGGTCTCGACTCGAGAACAAGCGGTCTCGAGTCGCAACCAGGAGATCTCGAGTCACGAACATCTGGTCTCGAGTAGTGCTGGAATGAGTCGCAACCTCAGGGGTATCGAGTCCAGTCTCGAGTCGAGATCATGAAGTCTCAAGTCGAGACCTTGCCGGTCTCGAGTTCTTGCAGTCTGTCTCGAGTTGTCACGTGTTGGTCTCGAGTCGCAACCGGAGGTCTCGACTCGCAACCACGGATACGTGCACCTGAAGTTCTTCTAGAACCTCTGATGTACTAACCAATAGAATTGCAATTTCATGTAATTGTGTACTATCCAATCAAATCACACAAACATGTTTTCTTGTCTAATTGCTAATCAAAATAGATCAAACAACCAGATTTCAAATATTCACAACAACATTCAAACAGTTCATCATATGTTCATATCATATTCAACACATATTTATAATGTTCTTCATGAGATCATTCAAGCATGAAAATTTGCGATCAAGGATCATATGAACATATGTTCTTGATATCAAGTCAAACTTGCAACATATCATCCAACACAACATTTGTTCTAAAATGCCTATCATGAATCGGATTGCCAAAAATCATCCTAAGTTGTTAATCATTTATCATTCAAAACAATCTTAGCAAGACATTCCACACACATCATTCATCATCATTTTAATCATCCAAGGCAAACATTCTATTCAACAACTCATTCATTCAATCAAGGTAGTATCATCAAGTATTCTAAAATCACCTTAAAGACCAAATGAGCCACAAAGTACTAACCGGCTAGATTTAAAGATATAGAGGATTGATGAAGGGAGCTGATCCGAAAACCTTGATGCTACCGGTTGAATCCGAGAGAGAGGAGAGGGTGATGTTGATAGAGTTTTGTTGAGAGGGTGAAGAAGAGTGTGTAGGAGTGAGTGTAAGGGAATGTTGCAAATGGTGAAAAAGTGGCAAGGTTGGTCATCCTCATGGGTTTTATATCCGGACCGAGTTGGTGCACCCTAGTGGGTTTCCGAGCGGCATGGCCCAACTGTTTAATGTTCACTCGAGACCAAGTGGTCTCGAGTTGGGTTCATGGTCTCTATATATATTTATATAATCTTAAAGAGGAATGTCGGTGGACATTCCTCTTTAACCCCTCAAAGTTTTTTTCAAAGTTCATTTTTACCCCTTAGCCATTGCTTTTTGACATTCAAGTTTTTCAACTTTCATTTTCATCCCTTTTTTAGGTCCTTTAGTTTAGGCAATGTAATTTTCAACCCCTTAACTTTTTCTAAACTTTCTAAAATGTCACTTTGACCCCATTGAGAGTATATATATTCTGTTTTTTTCTTAATACACTCGGTCGTTAACTTAAAAAAAAATTGTTATGTGCTTATTTTTATGTACGTGTTGGTATAAAAAAATGTGTTGGTCTACGTTTCGATGAAAAAAATTGTTTGAAAACAAGTCGGATAAAATATAATACATTTTTGTGCTTACTTTTTTATGTATGTTTCGATGTCAGTTTTGCTCAGAAACTATTCAGGTCAAATATAATACGTCTTGATTTGACAAAATAAATTCAAGTTGGTCTACATTTCGAAGAAAATTTTGTTTTCAATTATAATACGTTTTCGAGCATACTTTCGATGTACATGTCGTTTGCTTAAAAATAATCGGGTCAAATACGATTCGTCGATTAAATTCGATTTGGTCTACGTTTTAACGTAAAGGGTCGCTAATAATCTATATATAATCACGCCGCATAGTCGGTACAATATTCGAGTTTGTCTACATTTCGACTCAAATTTCATATACGTTTTCCTATAAGTTCGAGTTTGTCTACGTTTTAACGTTAACTTGGTGTACACTTTTGTGGTTTATTTTGTACATTTCCTACATATGATTCAAGTCGCATATTCGTTTTGACTTGATAGTATTCGAGTTAGTCGGGTCGCGTATAATATCTTATGATTGTATGGTATAAATTCAATTTACTTTACGTTTTGATCGAATCACGATGCTTATATAGGTTAAACTGAATTCAATCATACGCATAACGCTTGGACTAATTCATTTGACATTTACGAAGTACCCGTGCCGCAACGCGCGCGGGTCTTATTACTAGTGTATATATATATAACTATGTATATCATACGTACACATTGTCAACACATAACTTAGCAAGAGGATCACATAGCATATCAAGATCAACACCATTTTTCATTTAATAATATGTATACACACGATGTCACTACAAGATAGTTGCTCGGGAAAACCTAGAGTGTCACACAGTCAAACTTACCCTTACACTTGTTGAGCGTTTTAAATAAAACGCCAGGCAGCTTTTTTTCAAAAAAATTACAAAATAACGCCCTATGTAGTGGGGGGAAGGCGTTTTTGGGCGTTTTTTTTAAATTTAAAAAAAAAACGCCCCACTACACATGTTATGAGAGTTGATCGAGTTTCCTTTTTTATTGTTTTTGTTTTTATGTTTTTATATGTTTTCATTGTGTGTTAATGGTTAATATGTTACCTTTATTTGATTTGGGTATTTTTTTTGTTAAAAGTTAGAACGGTTATCTTAGATTTGAATGAATTTGTTCTTAATAAATCGATTTTTTTCTCAATGTGTATATTTTTTTCACTCATTTACTAAATAATTTTTTTTCTATAATAAACATGTTCTTTATTGGTAAACGAAGATTTTTAGTTTTTGTACCTTTGTATAGATGGATATAGATTTTTAGTTTTTGTACCTTGGTATCTTAATTTGACATCTATTAATTTTGTTGTGTGTGATAATTTATTATCAATTAAATAATTAAAAACAGGATGTTTGATTGATTAAATGTTAAAGAGCTCTCTAGACTATAGTCCTAGAGTGAGATATTCTTTCACTTATTTCAATTTCAAATATATTTATTATCAAAGTCAATTTTTTTTTACTTTTTCTTTACAAGTCAACTCTTCAAGTTTTCACAAACCAATAATTTCTTACTGTACTTTTCAAGTTTCTATATATCTTTTAATTTTTTTAAAACAACTCTTTTAATTCTTTTAATTAAAAATGAGTCACATATATATTTTTTTAAAGACAACTTTAACCGTTCAAAAACCATAGCTTAATATCCATTTATCCTCGTATCCTAGAAAAACACATTATAAATGAGTCACTGATGAATTTTTCTTTAAAAAAATGAGTCATTGATGAGTAACCAAGTGAAAAAATAATAATAAGGTATTATTTTCAACCAATCAAAAACCAACCGTACGTGCATATATAATTTATTATTTTTTAAAATTAAATTTCGTTTATAGGTATTCGGGTCTTGTAAAGAATTGATGTTGTCATACTCGCTCGGTGTTGTCATCATCAAAAGAAGGTCGAATAAAAGACCTTGTGGTTTCGTGTATAGGGTTGTGCTCCAATGTGATCGTGGCGGCGAATATAAAGTTAAGGATTCAAGTAAAATTACCGGCATCAAAACTTTATTTATGGCTCCCCTTGTTCCCACACCCCCTATATGTTATTTTCACATCCGCTAGTGTATAAAATATACGGCCCGTATAGAATGTTTTTGAATAAGAAAATGCGCAGAGAATGTTTTTTTTTTATTTTACCATATACGGCCCGTATAATGTTATACGAGCCGTATACATGTTTATACGATTTGTAAAACGTATACGGCTCAAAGGATTTATTTTGGGAGGTTTTTGATGTTACCAAATGTATACGGGCCGTATAACTGTATACGAGCCGTATATAAGGATGTTTTTTCAAGTATCACGTTTTTTCAGTAAAAACACCATCATTCTAGGGTTTCTAAATTCTTCATCACCTTTAACAACGTTGATCGGAACACGCTGCTTAAATCAGCGCACAAGTAGAGTAACGTTACCGATCAGTCCGTTGATCGAGTAACTAGTAGAAGGACCCGACACAAACAAGTTCTCCACAGTTTGTTATTCAGATCTATATTCGGTCATCTTTCCAAACTACAACACACGATAACTTTAAACTTTATAGTGTGTGATTTGACCAGGAAATGATTGGAGGTGATTGCTACTTTTAATAAGCTGTCATAGTTGTCAAATTCGATTTCAACAAATCTTTTCCTTTTCCTTCAATTTCTAGAACATTCTCCATAACATGAAGACGTGTCGGGTTCTTCTACTAGTGGTATTTTAATGAAGTATTGAAGATTGAATGTGCAAACCGCAATCGTTTTTTTACTACGGAAACGGTGGCTATGCGAAATACAAACCGCAATCTTTTGTGACTATGGGAAACACAAGTTTTCTTTTTGAGCTTGATGGATGTTCGTTATCTCAGTTGAGGCGGGCATTGTTTAAATCTGAATATAAGTAGATGTTACGTGTAACTTCATTAAACCAAGAACAAAGCCTATTTTCGAAACACATGTGTTCGTATCAGCGTTGTTTATCAACCTGTGTGAGCATTGGAAACCCGACAAACAGTCTTGACAACTATGACAGCTTATCTATCTGTGTGTGTCACATCCATCCTGTTATAGCAATCGATATGATTACTTTTACAGATTTTTTTCTAATTAGCGTTGTTAACTACCAAAAGAATGCATGCACAAATAGTTCTAGTGGACGAAGCAAAGAGACCGTTGTGTATCTGAATCAGGTTCTCAAATAAACACTACTAAAGATGAGTTGGTGATAAATACCAGAGCTGTTATCTCGGTTGTTCAGTACTTTCGTGATAAATACAATGTTCATCTTCGTTATCCTTTGCTTTCTGCAATTTAAGCAGGCACGGATGCAAAACGTACTGTTTCAAAACACATGTAGACGAAAATAATAAAACAAGCAGGCATTGATTTTGCCAAGATTGAAGGAAAGAATCTTATACGGCCCGTATACAATCATCGTATACATTGTATACGATCAGTTAAATTTTTTTCACATGCTGTATACGGTCGTCTAATAGTATACGGCCCGTATTTTGAAGGGTAAAAAATGATCTGGTAATTTTTTTCACATGGTGTATACGGGCCGTATAATAGTTCTTAGGGTAAAAAATGGTTTATTCTCTTTAATCTATTAGAACGATCCAAAAAACGAAGAACAAAGTCAAAAATGTGATCAAACTTGGACATCAGACGTAAATCTTGATTCAGATCTCTATTCGGTCATCTTTCCAAACTACAACTCACGATAAGTTTACACTTTATATAGTGTGTGATTTGACCGGTTGTATTCAGTTATTTCTGTTGATCCACAAATTCCAACAAATCTTTCACTCCAGTACTTGAAACTTGAGCGCAGTACTTGAAACTTTAGCGCAGGAATCAATTCAAAACCCTCACCCTCCCCTGTCTCTCTCTCTCTCTGTTTCTCAAAATCAACCAGAAAACCAAAGGAAAAAGGGCAGATAATGGCTGATGGTTCTTCGTTGAGGAAACCAAACGTAGACGGAGATGATAGGCCTGGTAACCGGAAGAGAAAAAACCCCAGCGACGACGTCGACGATTATTCTGAAGCCGACGAGAGCGACGATTGCGAGATCAGGAAGCTCAACTTGAACGGACGATATGTATCTTCTATCGTGCGACGGGCCCAATTTTTGCTCAACTTTTCTATCATGAACGGATTATTGGCCATTATTCGACCGAGTAATCAATTGTATTTTTTTAGTTGCTTCTCTTGTTAAGTTTCTGAATCAACCGAAATCCACAAATTCCAACAAATCTTTGTGAAGTTATTCGGAATGTGTAGGTGCTTGTGTTGTAGTTAAACAGACTCTTTCATTCAAAGTTAATATTCACTGTGGTGGATGCAAGCATAAAGTTAGAAAAATACTCAAGAAGATTGAAGGGTACACAACTGAAGGTTCAGTGCACGAAAAGTTTCTTACGAACGATATGTATCAGGAAGCTCAACTTGAACGGACGATATGTATCAGGAAGCTCAACTTGAGCAGACGATATGTATCTTCTATCATGCGACGGACCCAATTTTTGCTCAACTTAGTTACTTCTCTTGTTAAGTTTCTGAACCAACCGAAATCCACAAATTCCAACAGTTTCTTCGTAGATTCCGTCTGGTTTTCAAAGCCGGTTAATGAAATTGAAGTTGTTATTTCTGTTGTTCAGTACTTTCGTGATCTGAACCAACCGAAATCCACAAATTCCAACAAATTGCATTAGGAAGCTCAACTTGAACGGACGATATGTATCTTCTATCATGCGGACCCAATTCTTGCAAGTTAAATCCACAATCAATGTATACATGTGCAAGAGAATGGCGAGTTATTTCAGTTATTTTTGTTGATCCACAAATTCCATCAAATTGTGTCTAATGCAAGGATCTTCGTGCATTGTTTAAATCAGAATCAGGTTCTCAAGACAAGGATCGTTCTAATAGATTAAAGAGAATAAACCCTCGTTTCTTCATCTTCATCTTCAAGAACAATGATGAATAGATGATGTTTTTTTTCACAGAACGTGGTGGATTGCGGTGGTTTGGGTCTAGGGTTGTCAGAGAGAGAAAAGGAGGGGGAGAGAGTCTGATACAATCATTTTTTACCCATAGTATACGACCTGTATAATAGTATACGGCCCGTATACACGGATCGTATACATTATATACGATCCGGTAATTTTTTTTAACTTTGTGTATACGGGCCGTATAATTGTATACGGCTCGTATTCTTATGGTAAAAAATGGTAAAAATTGGTTTATTCTCTTTAATCTATTAGAACGATCCAAAAAACGAAAGGGATTTTGAGCAGTTGGTATTAAACCAATGATTTGTTGATGTATATAACAGAGTAACCCTGAATTGGACAACCGCAACCGTTTTAGTGCTTCTCAATCAGATATTATTTATTGAATCATAACGGAAACAGTCGAAAAATAACTTAACCGAACCAACATAGTTGAAGGTGCAAGAGAATGGCGAGTTATTTCTGTTGATCCACAAATTCCAACAAATTGTACCCAATGCAAGGATCGTTCTAATAGATCAACAGTGAAATTAGCAAATCTGGAAGTGATAATGGTTTATTCTCTTTAATCTATTAGAACGATCCAAAAAACGAAAGGGATTTCGAGCAGTTGGCATTAAACCAATCATTTGTTGATCTACAAATTCAAACCAATTGTGGGTTAATAGATTCCGAAGCTGTTATTTAAGTTATTTCTGTTGATCCACAAATACTTCAAACATTCTAAACCCTACCTAGAAACAAACCAACAAAATCCTGATAGTGAAAAACATCAGCAACCATTTTTTCTTTTCCTTCAATTTTGAGAACATTCTTCCTTGTGTATGTGCTTGTGTTGTAGAAACCGATGATGAATTTGTATACACAACTGAACGTTCATTACTGTTCTGGAATTGGAAAACCGTTGTGTATTTGCTTACTCTGGAATTGGAGAACCGTTGTTTATCTGAATCAGGTTCTCAAACAAACACTATTAAAGATGAGTTGATATTGAACCAACATTTCCTTCAAACTTTCTAAACCCTACTTCGAAACCGGTGTATGTGCTTGCGGTGTAGAAACTGGTGGTGAATTTGCGTACACAACTGAAGGTTCAGTGCACGAAAAGTTTCTTACGAAATGTACATGACAAAACAAGGATGTTGGGAATTAAACGCATGTACGTGACAAAACAAGGATCGTTCTAATAGATTAAAGAGAATAAACCAAGTACAAAATCATCTGCTTTCTGAATCTGAATGTTAACTTTGACTCATAAACCCTTGAATCCCAACGCTTCTCTAAAAGAGCCTCTGTTAGAAACCATCCTAAGTCTTTTACCAATCGAAGAGGCAGCAAGGACAAGTATTCCCTCTAGGGAATAGAGGTACAAGTGGATAATTACTAGGAAGATTACAATTGTTTTGAGTTTTGTTAGATAATACTTCATTTGTCGAGAAACCATGCTTGATTTATGTAAAGATCTCTACACAAACTCTTCTACATCTTTTAACCAATTGTCCATCACTTAAGACCTTGAAAGATTTGTTGAAATCGAAGAAAAGAGTAACTAGCAGAAGACGTGTCGGGTTCTTCCAAACATTCTAAACTCTAAATGTGTATGTGCTTGTGCTGTAGAAATCAGTGATGAATTTGTGTATCTGAATCAGGCTCTCTGCCTTAAATCGGCCATTCCTTGTGATACATGAACGTTGTATTATTGTCTTTCAGAAGAGTTGGTATTGAACCAAGAATACTTCAAACATTCTAAACCCTACCTGGAAACAAACCAACAAAATCCTGATAGTCTTCTATGATGATTCGAAACATTCACGAACCACAATGGACTCAGACACATACTACTCACCCTCCCCTGAAGAAAAGTTTTCCCGACGACTCAAGATAAAGCAGTTGGTTTGTGTTCATATCAGTGTTGTTTATCACCCTGTGTGAGCATTGGAAGCCCGACCACTAGCAAAAGAACCTGACACGTCTTCTATGATGATTCGAAACATTCACGAACAACAATGGACCCAGACTCATTGTTGCGAATTTGGTTTCTTCGGTACAGGCTGATGAAACCGAAGACTCAGACTCCTTACAACTCTCATCAAATGCCTCACCCTTTCTTTTATTCTGTAAATATTAAATAAAGAATAACACCATGCCCGTAATCCCGCGTTGATAGCTTCCGTTTTATTACAGTCATACGACACGTTTTTTTGTTCTTCAATCTTTGTTACTTGTTAATGTTTTATTTTTTTCTACTTTTAGAAAGGTTTGAGCACCTCACGACTGTAAAATGTCTCGTGTGATTGACACCTTAAATCCCTTAAATACTTTGAGAAAAATCTAATTTTCGAAGGATACGGGTCGTATAAAAGTATACGGCCCGTATACACGTACGTATACATTGTATACGACCAGTCAAATTATTTACACATAGTGTTTATGGGCCGTATACACCATGTGTAAATAAGTTTTTGCCATGTGTTAATATTACGACTCTTATTTATTTATGATGAATTTTTTTTCACTTTCGTGTTTATAATAAAGTGTCTTGATTATTTATTTATTAATATTGATATTAATACTAATAATAGTATAATAAAATATAAAAAACTAACAGAAGTATTTTATAAAATAAAATAACTTAAAAAACATATTTATTACTTTTGAATTTAGAATAAAATAATGTATTAAAATACTTAATCATTACCAAGTTTGACTAATATGGTACACTAATTCATATGTTGGGTATATTTATCACACCCCTTATATAATTGAAAATAGAGTAAATTACGTTTTTGGCCCCTGTGGTTATATCAGTTTTACTATATTGGCCCAAAATAAGAATTTTTAACAGATTTGCCCCCATGGTCCCTATAACTAACCGTTTTGGCCCTTAAATCTAACCAAACCCTAACTCAGGTTAATTATTAGGCACATGACTTTGCACATGATGGATAATATGGTAATTTCACCTCCCTTTTACTTTTACTGATTTATAAAATATAAAAGAAACACTAATTATCATACATACATACAGAACACACACACACTCTCTCTCTCATCTTTCTCTTTGCTCTCTCTCTCTCTCCTACCACCACCACCACCACCGCAAAACACAACCTGCAACAATACACCTCCGACTAACACCACTTCAGCCACCACCACATCAGTCCCCCGTCGGTGACCATCACCTCCACCTCCACAACTGCCACACCAATAATGTTTGATCAAAACCCAATAACCATATCCATCCAGATTAAAAAACAAACCCACAAACAAAATCAAATCCAAATTAGTGAAAGAATCAAATAAAATCCAAACAAACCCACAAACAAAATCAAACATACACAGGCCTATTTGTGTTATACCTGGATAAATGATCTGAAACAAAATCAAACCCAATAACCATATCCTTTCCACTGTGAGAACCTTCCACCGCCACCTGACCACCGCGCCACCTGACCACCGCCGCTGCCACCGCTTTCCCTTATTCCCGCCGCTCTCTCTCTCCTCGTGGCTCCGATTATAAATCGGTTTCGAACGAGAACGAGATTGGGGGTTCATGTGTGTACTCTTCTTGATAAAATTGTGAATCCAAGATTGGGGGTTCATGGCGAAGAGTTTATGAGGGAGAAACAGGTTGTAGTGTTTGGCAGGGGGTCGGTGGCGGAGGTATGGAATTGACGGTGGTGAGAGAGAGGGGTGTTTATGATATGAGAGAGAGATGGTGGTGATGATACGGTGGAGGAGGTGGTGGTGGTGGTAGGTACGGTGGTGGTGGTGATGATACGGTGATGGTGGTGATGATACGGCAGTAGAGAGAGAGAGAGCAGAGAGAAAGATGAGAGAGGGAGTGTGTGTGTTCTGTATGTATGTGTGTGTTATGTATGTATGGTATGGTTGATTGATGGTATGGTGATGATGGTATGGTGAAAGGTCTGGTCTGAAATTAGGGTTTTGAAAGAAGATGGAATCACAGAGAAGATGGAGAAGATGGAATCACAGAGAAAATGGAGAAGATGGAATCAGGAAGAAGAAGATGAAGTGGGCTAGGGTTTTATTTATAAACTCATTAAAGGGGAGGTGAAATTACCATATTACCCATCATGTGCAAGTCATGTGCCTAATAATTAACCTGAGTTAGGGTTTGGTTAGATTTAGGGGCCAAAACGGTTAGTTATAGGGACCATGGGGGCAGATCTGTTAAAAATTCTTATTTTGGGCTAATATAGTAAAACTGATATAACCACAGGGGCCAAAAACGTAATTTACTCTTGAAAATATATTTATTCCTCTTGCCGCTAGTGTGTGCATGTATGTATGTAACTTTGTTTAAAATGTCATTATTTTTCTGTATAACGGAATTCAAATAGAAAGTCGTAACAACTAGCAGTCCGTTCAATTTTCGACCGCCCACAGGAGACCAACCTTGGTCAAATCCAAAATTAGAAAGCTGGTTAACAAATTTGAAGGTCAACGGTGACTAAAGCAAGGCCAACATTAGGACAGCAAATACTTAGATAAAAGCAAACGGCCCTACATTAGTTAGTTAGCTATTTTGGAAACTAAAAATAACCGACATTAAAAAGTCAACGAACTTTTTACAATAATCAATATCGTCACATGCTGCAACTCTCGTTCTTTGTTGCTTCCTACATAATATGGTAAAAGTCAATACGACTTGAAGAAGAGGGAAGAAAGATACATATGTTCACCATGTGCCTATATTATGACATAGGGTACATGTAACATGTTGCTTACCACTGCCAAGCAACTGCATGCACGACGGATGAACGTCAAAATTACCAACAGTAGCATCATCTAACACACTTTTGATCTTGTAGTCAAAATTACCAACAGTAGCATCATCTAACACACTTTTGATCTTGTAGTTTAGTGGTATGATGATTGTCTGTCACATGTAAGTTCAAACACTTGAAAATATCAAAGAATGCCTTCGTCGTACTAGCAAATTGACACTGTTGTTGACAGTGAACAATCAATCAACTTTCAAGTTTCAACCAGGGAGGGGGTTTGGCATGGCCGGCTTTTTGGGGAGGATTGGTTGGACGACCATCCAGGGCCCGGTCTTCCCCAAGGCCCGAACTTTTTTGGATTTTTTAATACACATATATAAATCTATATATTTAATTCAAAATTAAATAAGGCCCGACTAGTTTAAACAAGTTAACCCAGATAAAAACAAGCCCAACTACTCAAGTTGGTAAGTAACTAAATTTAAAAAAAAGCCTAACAATTAAAACACATTACAAAATTATAACCATTATTTTGTTGTATTATAGTTTTTTATATATGATTATTGAGTTTTTATAATAGGGGTCCGTTTTTTTCACTCGCCCCAAGCCCAAAACATTTCGAAGATTCTTGGAGACGGCTCTAGGGTTTGGGAGTCAATTTTGTATTTTGCGTTCTAGCCTCTAGGATATACAAACAAGGTGATATCTTTTTGTACCATTTTCGCAGATCTTCAATAATTACCGTATATTTTATTTGTAGTTCGGCTTATTTTGAAGTATTCATGATAAATAATGATAGTGCCAAATGCCCAAATTTGGGTATGGATTGAGTGTACTCTTCATTGTTTTTTTTTTTTTTTTTTTTTTCTGGTGGGGGTTGGGGGGGGGGGGGGTGGAGATTGGTTTACGGTGTTGATTGACTCTGCAGTTTTTTTTTTTTTTTTTTTTTTTTTTGAACGGCTAATTTTTAAACACCTTAATTCTATCATTACCTTGCCATTGTAAGGAATTAAACCCACAACCTTATATTTGTAAGGAAATACCCATACCACTATACCATTTTTGATTAATTAATTTGAAGTGCAAATTAGTTCACTTAGTTTATTTTAAGGAAGAAAATGGATTATTAATGTTTGGGGATTGTATCCATACGCGCTCAAAACATGAATGAAGACATAGAGTCAATTTCTAGTGCACGAGGGAACATTGATGTCTAAGAATACTAAATAATGAGTTTGGACTTTTTGCTTTGGATCAATGGTGTGTTAAACACCCGAGTAGGTTATGACCATTTTCCTACAAGATATTGTAGACTTGTAGTAAAATTTGTATAGAGTAAATTACAAGTTTTGTCTTTTATGTTTACATCAAATTGCACGCGCTGTCCTTTTGGCCAAAAGTTTACAAGCGGTGTCCTTAACCTTCCAAAATCTTGCACGTTTTGTCCTTTAGGCCAAAGCTGGTTAGAAATCTCAATTAATTTTTGTCAAGTGCAATGCACATGAGGGTACAATAGTCTTTTTCCCTCTCAACCCTTTCTATTTCCCCATTTATAACCCTCACCAACCCCTCAATTCATCTCTGTTGAAAAGAATTACCTCTAGTGTTAAAAAGGAAGTCCTGAGGTATTTGACTTCTGTTTCAAAGTTTGCTCTGTAAAGCATAGCTTCAACTCGTTTGAATGCAAATGGTATATCAAGTATTGCCTTTACAAACCTCCCTACAGACCCTAATTTCGGCACATCACCTTTATAATCTCGAAGTTTGATCTCTTCTTCTTTGGTTGGTGCCATCTTTACCAGTGTTTCTAATAGCACAACACCTAACCCTTCTGGATTTCCTGTTATATAGTATACCCATTAAACTTGTTAAACTAAACAACAAAATTTATAAAAGTTACAAAATTTGTGAATAAGTACCATCTAGAAGTGCATCAGAGACTTCATCCCTAGTTACATTCAGTGCTCTTAGTAGAATGGCAATGTTTTGTGACTTTTTTGGATCCAAGACTCTATTTTCCTTTACAACTGGAGGTAGAATCGATCTACATGTGACATCTCGTATTTCAAACCTCACATTGTACCTTAATTATGTGATTATGTGAACTTGTTGATTAATTGAATATTATGGGTTATGTGATTATGTGTAACGAACGTATGTATGTAATATGATAACATTACACGAACCGATCGCACAACAACAACAACCCTATCGCACAAGCCCATTCGGTTTACACTTATTGTACTCGAAACCCAAAAGGGCAGCCCATGTATGGGTTCGGCCCACTCCTTTTATGCGTATACAATCACCCAAGATAGGGTTTTGTTCCTCATTGTTGCAAATCACACATAACACACCAAACCCTACACTCTCTTTCTCTCCTTCGAAGACCAACGGCAGCCCCCTCATCACTCGAAGTTTTTCTTGTTCTAAACACCTAATCCGGACGTGGTTGACCACTTATAGCTCAAGTAACCTTTTCGTGTATCTGCCGAGCAAACCAAGGTGAGTTCACACTCTTTCCAAGGCATGGGATTCCCAAGGGTTGGGAATGGGTAAATGAACTAAATGGTAATTACGACCATCCTCTGGGAGTAGGATGCCAAGTATACACACTGGACCAAAACTCTATCATTAAGTCCCTCATCATATCGACTTAATCGCCGAGGCCTATGGCGAGCGGGTCATTAGTTAATAGCGCTATTAGGTTTAACAAACCTCACACCGTGTCATTCGAACGGGCGTGTACTAACGGACTATGGGCAAAGGACCAATGCTGATAGACATTGACTTATGGCACCTCTTACATTTTCGTAGCAGTCGATACACTCGGTCTAGTAATACATGGGAAGCCCCCACTAATCTTCGTAAACATGTCTGGGAGACCACGATACGAATTAATACGATACATGGTTTACAAAACGAACATATGGTTATGAAACGAATACCATAACCAAACAACCAACTGTGAACTCGCTCAACTTTGTTGTTGACTCGTTGTTACATGCCTTGCAGGTCGTTAGGTACTCATGGAGCTTGCTCAGGGAGGCGCAGTCGTTGTGGAACATGGCAGTGTGTGCCATGCTAAAAACATTACTTTACTTCGTACTTAATACTTACATTGGGTTTTGAAATTATGCTTCCGCTAAACACTTAACTATGGTTTTTATTTGAAACACCTTTCATATTGTGTGGTTGAATTTTACTTACTACTTGTTATGTTCAATATGATTGGTGGCTTGATCCTGGTCATGTCACGCCTCCAAGCGGTGGTACTCCGCGGGTGGATTTTGGGGGTGTGACACTACAGGTCTCTTCTTTTTTCACTGGACCAATCGAGTTGCATCCGAAAAGGGATTCCCTCATGCCTCATTTAATCAACACATCAAAGGGATAACCATACACATTATACATTAATTAACCTTCTAACGAAAATGATGTGCTTCTAGTGTATGTATACTTACTGAAAAGAGCTCGATTTTAACTGATCTCACACGGTTGCTCTATCGGAAGTTGCTTGTACTTTGTCCCAATAGTGTGTATCACTAGATGGTTTTTCTGAATGGTGTTTTTCATAGTGGATATAAATAGCCGTGAAATTCTCCACCCATCCTTTATTTTTTAGTTTTGATTTTAAACATCTGTTCTATATTATGCGGTAAGAGGTATTTTTGGTTCACATCAAACATATATTATGGGATAGAGGTTTCATTGGTTCACGTCAAAGGGAATAACATACATATATTTACATAAAATGCACCACATTCAAAATCAAAACTGCCAATGAGTTGATGATGGAGTGGTAAAGGAGAGACCTGGTGTTCAAAGTATGGCTATAAACGAACCGAACGTTCAGCCAACAGTTCGTGAACCGTTCGGTGGGAAGTTCGTTTACGTTCTTCCTTAAATTAATGAACGAACATGAACAAAAAATTTCGTTAGTAGAGATAAAGGCGCTTTAACATCTTCTTAACCCGAAATGGCTGAGGAGAGCAAAGGTTTCTTTTTTAGGGTACTTTCGGGAACATATCCAGTGGAGACGCAGTGGGGCCTGTAGCTCAGAGGATTAGAGCACGTAGCTACGAACCACGGTGTCGGGGGTTCGAATCCCTCCTCGCCCACAACCGGCCCTAAAGGGAAGGAAGGGTCTTTCCCTCTAGGGGTAGGGAAATCATGATCGGGATAGCGGACCAAAAGCTATGTAACTTGGGTGTGGGTCTTTTGTCGAAATGGAATGGTCTTTTTCTTTATTTATTATCGTAAATGAGTGAAGCATCTGTCCCACATCAGCGTATTTTTTTGTTTTACGCGCTCATAACTCTTCCTCAGCCAAGATGGGGCAAAATAGCAGAGCAAGTACAAGTATTAGTAGTATAACAAAGATCTCCCTCCAAGACGTACATACGACTTTCACCAAATACGGCTTTCCGCAGAATTCTATATGTGTCTATGAGATCGGGTATGGAATTCTGTTTACTCACTTTAAATTGAGTATCTGTTTCCCTCCTTTTTTTTGCTAGGATTGAAAATCATGTATTTTACATATCCATACGATTGAGTCATTGGGTTTCCGAAATAGTGTTGTTAGTTAAATGAACAAACACAAGCTGATGTCGCGTTCGTTCATTTACATTCGTGAATGTTCGGTTATGTGTTCGTGAACATTCGTTCATGTTTGTTTATGTTGTTCATTAAAGTTTTATAGCATTTATTTATTTTATCTAAACTTTTGATATTCCGTAATTCTTATTTATCATATTACCCAAATCAATAAAATAGGAAACACTGTCTCCACCTTATTTATGCACCGCTCTACTTTCCTTTTCATTATTCACATTGAAAAATACCATCGACCTTTGTTCAACAATTAAGGATTCAATGTCTAGTGCCACTCCCTCTCACCATCCACCTCTAGCCATCATCATCTTCGCTGATTTTATCTGTGTTCGTGAACATGTTCATTTCCTTAATGAACGAACACGAACAAAAAATCTCGTTCGGTAAGTGTTCATTAACCGTTCGTGCACATTATATCCTTAATGAATGAACACAAACAATGTCTTGTTCGTGTTCGTTCGGTTCGAGTACAACCCTAGTTCTAAGTGACCCTGGTTCGATTTTTGCCCCCACCATTTAATTTCGGCGGCATATGGTGATGATGTGAGACTAGGTGAGTAAGCGATCACTAGTTCGATCCTCTAACTGAATGGATTTTACCTCATCGCACTGTCGTGCATTTGGCCGAGTGTTCACAAGCTTCGACCCTAGAGAGGGATAACCCATTCTACTATATCTAAAAGGACAAAGTCGGTGGCCAGGCCACCGACAACACACCCCAAATTACAATCTTGTCCTTATGTAATTTCCATTTTGGCTCCCTTAGTATTTTTCATTTTGGCTCCCTCATTTTTTAACTAATTTGTTTTTCTCCTAAAACTTACACAATAACAAATCTATCATCTAAATTTCTAACTTTTCACTTTTACTTCCTTAGTTTTTAATTTTTTTTCCCTTTGTGTTTTTAGTTTGTATAATTTTTTCACTTTGTGTTTTTAGTTTATATCACATTTACATGTTGCTATAAATTCGAAACGGGTAGTTGGTTCGTCACAACTTAATACATTTCGTTTAATCGTACCGTATCTTTATGTGTTTCTTTCGTGTGCTTAAACACGTTAATGTCACCGTGCCAACGTGCTTAACGAACGACAATATGCCCTTAAATGTCATGCCACAACGTGCGTCCACCTTATTTTCATTCTTTAACATAAAAAAATTATTTCCTCACGTGCTTATTTTTATGGACATTTTGGTACATATTCATGTATCGGCATTGGACCTAAACAGTATACATTTACGTTTTGACCTAAAGTTTTCCTATAAATGAGTCGGGTTTAATATAATACGTTTCCATGCCTATTTTTATGTATCTTTTAAGTTATACGTTTTGATGTAAACACCTTATTTTCTCACATGCTCATTTTTATATGTACATATAAATATAAATTCATGTTAATAAACGTGGTCAAATATAATACGTTTTCGTGCTTATCTTTATGTACGTTTTTAGTTGGTTTATGATTTGACATACGAGTCACTCTGCGCATTGATGCCACTAAGTCTTAATGAAAATATAAGGGTTATTTAGCAATTAGGTGGAACCCCACTAAATGAACCAACCCGGATTGGATTTTGTTATTTGATTTAAATGCTTATATAAGTTACAATGATTTATATCGGATACATCAAAACACACGTTTTTATATGGTTTACACATTACATAACATTTGCGCTAATCTATTTAATGTATGCGATGTACCCACGCCGCAACGCGCGTGAAGTTATTACTAGTTTTAATGATTCTTTAACAGTTAGAAAAAAGGGTAAATTACACTTTTCGTCCTTTATGTTTGTACCGGATTGCAATGGATAGACTTTAACTTTGATAATTACAGTCATAGTCCTTTATTTGTAAAAACCATTACATTGTACGTCCTTTAGCACTAACCAAGTTAAATTTATCAGTTTTGTCTGGTCATATGCACTGCACATGAGGGCAATTTAGACATTTTACCTATTTACATATAATATAAAAAAACCTTAATTTAAAGGATTAAAAAAAACTAATTACTAAATTACCCTATCTTTATACTCTACCATATCTCTCTCTCTCCTCGAAACACAACAGCACCAGTCAACTATCACCATCAGTTCCCCACCACCCACCCCACAACAACAACAACAACAAGACGACCACCCACTACACCACCGCACCACCTCCTTCACCACCGCGCCGCACTACGCCACCCCACCACACCCATGGACCGCACAACATCTCCTTACTTTATCTCTCTAGAACTGTTTCTCTCTCTAGAAACCCCTAAAATATAAGAGATTTTTGATGAAATTTTCGAATTAGAAGGTGTTTTTCAGTTCGATATCGATCTGTTTATCTTCTTCTTCTTTCAATTTATGGTTCGATTGAATCACTCTACAACCCTTTCTCTCTCTAGGAAAACCTAAAATACGAGAGGTACAGAGAGATATTGATGAAATCTTGTTAGTAAAAAGGGCTTTGTTGTACAATTCGAGAGATGTAGAGATTGGTGAAATCTTGTTAGTAGAAAGGGTTTTGTTGAAATATTGTTGGTAGAAACCCCCAAATTTTATCTGTTCTTTTTGTTTAAGATTTTTGTTGTTCGAATGGAAAGGTAACAAAATTTGTATAATTATCTGCTGTTTTATGCATAATTTTTCAGTAGAAAGAGTTTTGGTAACAATGTATGGTGGCTGTGGTTTATGGTGGTGGGGTTGACGGTTTCTGGTGGTGTTGTTGTGGTGGTAACAAAAGGATAAGGTTTTATTTATAAATATATTTTAAATAAAAGGGTAACGTAAAATGACTGAAATACCCTCATGTTCCTTATACATGACCAGACAAAACTGATAAATTTAACTTGGTTAGTGCTAAAGGACGTACAGTGTAATGGTTTTTACAAATAAAGGACTGTGACTGTAATTATTGAAGTTAAAGGCTATCCGTTGCAATCCGGTATAGACACAAAGGACGAAAAGTGTAATTTATCCTAGAAAAAATCAAAACACGAGTAAAAATAAATAAATAATTTGGTGCTTATTCAATATTATCAATATCCACCAATTAGATTTGAAGTGCGTGTACATGGCAATCTTCTGTCCCTTTTATTTACGATGGTAAAATAATTGATATTATTTTCCATTAAATCCATAAACTACTTCCTAGGCTAATTAATCTTAAAATTAAACGACAAGTACGAAATATAAATATTATTTTACTTAAACAATTAGATTCCTTGTAAATCAAGCATCAGATTATGTAAAACCTATTAAGTATAACATCTATCCGGAAAGGTTTAGGATTGTTTTCAACTCAATATATATATAAGTTGTGCATGCACATTAACCCTCGCACAAAAGAGACAAGAGTCATCATTCTCCAAATTTTTCATACGATTAAACATCCATGACAACATCATCAAGTTCCAACAAGAAGATCAAATTCCACTATGGTTATGGTGGCACGATCACACCCGGTAAGAACTGTGGCAAACTACGATACGAAGGCGGCATGAATGGGATTATGAAGGTGGACCGTGGTATTACTTACACGGAGCTTGTCGTAAAGTTATGGGATGTGTGTGGACCGTCTATGCGTTTGAGGTGTAAGTTGCCGCACGATGATCTTGACTCATTAGTTCATGTCTGGTCGGACGAGGATCTTGCGTATGTCCTTGAAGAATACGATCAATGTAGTGAAGATTTGAAGATCAGAGCCATTCTTGATGACACGCTAAGGTTTTCTTGGGCTAATGACGAGTTGTATTGTTTTCGGCCTAAAGATTTTATCATGCAAGTCCACACAAAGTCGTTGATGTTTCAATCACAAGTTAACGTGTGATGTTGCATTCTAGAATTTAGTACCTTGGATCATGATTATTTCTTGAACGTTTTATGTAATTTTCTTGAATGTTTGGATTGGAGAATGTTCGTGTTTGTGACTTTGTGTACTAGGTTTAATATATTGGATCGAGCAAGGTTAATAAATTTGCTACACACAATCATATGCAACTGATTTAAAACAACATTGTAGTTATGGCGAGTGGCCATTTTCATTGAGTGGTGGTATGGGTTTTAGGCTACCACAAATCAGTGGCGGAATTAAAGGGTTAGTAGGGGTAGCACGGGCTACCCCTCAACCCCGTCTACGTAGTGTAAAAATACCCCTTAACTTCATTTCGATAGTGTAAAAATATCACTCAACTTCGTTTCTTTTATATAAAGGATACCCCTGATCCTAAAAAAAAAATTAGGATACCCCTAAACTTTTAGGCTAGTTCCGCCACTGCCACAAATGACTGCAACAATAAAACTCTCTTCAATGACAAAAGGTAGGGGTGGAAAAACTGATTAACTGAATCATAACTGATAAACCTGGACACCTACTACAAGACTATGTCTTGTGGGAGGATTTATTGGTTCCCCAAGAGGAAAAAAATGGGCGCCACCTAAACGCCTCCTAAACAACGATCGTTCACCTTCTTCAAATAGTGCCACTTGTTGTGGTTACCACGCTCCTAGCGCCGCTTTACGTTTCTCGGTATTCACCTTCTTCACCATCTCGCAGGCATCTTCACCATCTCATGTTGCCACATGCCCGTGAGCCCATCCTCACCCTCGCCCTACGCGGCTACGCCCCCTTTAGCGCCCCTCACCCCGTTGAGGTGGCACCTTCCAGACCCTCATTGAAGCGCACAACATATAGTCTAAGCGAACTGAATAGTTCGGTTAAGTTCTTTTTGATAACAAACTTTTTCGATTCGGGTTTCGGTTAAATACACCTACAAAACCAAACTAATTGAATCCGTCTATATTTGAACAACACCTTTAGTACCATTTAGTTTCAAATTAGAAAATGACAATCTAGTGTTACAAATTATAGCGAAAAAAAATCTACTTGTAATCAAAGTGCATTGTTGCAATTGTAGAAAAAGATTTAATAAAGGTAATAAAGTGCAATGGGAGATGCACAAATAAAAAAAAAACAAATCTAGTTAAAGCAAAACATAATAAAAATGTTAAATGGATATGAGTTCTTCTTTCTAGAAAGGATATCTATTGATCGACAGACCTATCTATAAAATATAGACGTGACATTCAACCAAAATTACATGACTAATAGAGGGGTTTTTAGCCACTTGTATCAACTAATTTTTGACTCACGCTTCCTAGTACCAAACCACATGAACAAAAAAATAAAAACGTAATAAAAATAAAGTCCTAGCTCCGACCGATAGCACCAAAAATAGTATTGTTCTTGAACCTCCATAGCATCCATCAGGTGGTCATAACTATGGATTCAAGTAACTCTTTTGGGCATAGCAACAAAATCCATCCAAATATGATCATAAATACCATTCTTCGGCTTCAAAGAATCATGAAAAACAATCTCTAACCATTTGGAAACCGCATTCCATGTCCTCACTACTAAAGGACATTTGCCAAAAAGATGATCCGTTGTTTCCACTCGGTATAAATGAAACACAATGTACATGGAACATATTGTGGTGAATGCATGGCAAATAGAAAATGGCATTTGTGAAATCAAAATTGTTGTGGATATAATTTAAAACATGCATAACTTCAACAAATTTAAAATCAAAACTCAAGTAAAAATAAATAAATAAGATGGTATTCAATACTATCAATATCCCCTCATTTGTTTTTGAGTTAAATGCCATTTTAGGCCTTGTGGTTTGAGTCATTTTGCGAGTTTAGTCCAAAGGTTTCATGAGTTAAATGCCATTTTAGGCCTTGTGGTTTGAGTTATTTTGCGAGTTTAGTACAAAGGTTTCATTTTTCTCCTGTGGGTTCAAAAAGGTTTCACCGTTACCATTTTAGTCCACTGGGTTAACTTCATCCATTTTTTCTGTTAACTAGAAGGGGAATTCGGTCATTTTATATGTAATTCTCTTAACTAGAAAGGCAATTCGGTCATATAAAATGACCGAATCGCCCTTCTTGTTAACAGAAATAATGGATGAAGTTAACCCAATGGACTAAAATGGCAACAGTGAAACCTTTTTGGACCCACATGTAAAAAATGAAACCTTTGAACTAAAATGACAAAATGGCCCAAACCACAGAGACTAAAATGACATTTAACTCTTTGTTTTTTAAATTTGGAAAAGTGTACGTAGCAATGTTTTGTCCCCTTATTTACTATGGTAAAATAATTTATATTATGTTCCATTAAAATCCATAAGCTACTTCTTAGGGAAATCTTAAAATTTAAATGACAAGTACGAAATATAAATATTATTTTATTTAAACAATTAGATTCCTTGTAAATCAAGCATCAGATTATGTAAAACCTATTAAGTATAACATCTATCCGGAAAGGTTTAGGATAGTTTTCAACTCAATATATATAATTTGTGCATGCACATCAACCCTCGCAGCCAAGAGACAAGAGTGGTTATTCTCCAAATTTTTTCATACCATTAAACATCCATGACAACATCGTCAAGTTCCAACAAGAAGATCAAACTCCACTATGGTTATGGCGGCACGATCACACCCGGTAAGAACGGTGGCAAACTACGATACGAAGGAGGCGCGAATGGGATTATGAAGGTGGACCGTGGTATTACTTACACGGAGCTTGTCGTAAAGTTATGGGATGTGTGTGGACCGTCTATGCGTTTGAGGTGTAAGTTGCCGCACAATGATCTTGACTCATTAGTTCATGTCTGGTCGGACGAGGATCTTGCGTATGTCCTTGAAGAATACGATCAATGCAGTGAAGATTTGAAGATCAGAGCCATTCTTGATGACACACTAAGGTTTTCTTGGGCTAATGACGAGTTGTATTGTTTTCGGCCGAAGGATTTTATCATGCAAGTCCACACAATTGAGGCTAGTCGTTGATGGTTTAACCACAAGTTAACGTGTGATGTTGCATGCTAGAATTTAGTACCTTGGATCATGGTTATTTCTTGAACGTTTTATGTAATTTTCTTGAATGTTTGGATTGGAGAATGTTCGTGTTTGTGGCTATGTGTACTAGGTTTAATATATATTGTGACTTTGGGTCTCCAAGAGGAAAAAAATGGCGCCACCTAAACGCCTCCTAAACAACGATCGTTCACCTTCTTCAAATAGTGCCCCTTGTTGTCTAGCGCCTCTTTACGTTTCCCCGTATTCACCTTCTTCATCATCTCGCATGCATCTTCACCATCTCAGGTTGCCACATGCCCGTGAGCCCATCTTCACCCTCGCCCTACGCCCCCTTTAGCGCCCCTCCGGGCGGTGTGCGCACCCCTCGCCCCGTTGAGGTGGCACCTTCTAGACCCTCATTGAAGCGCACAACATATAGTCTAAGCGAACTGAATAGTTCGGTTAAATTCTTTTTTATAAAAAACTTTTTCGATTGGGTTTCGGTTAAATACACCTACAAAACCAAACCAAACTAATTGAATCCGTCTATATTTGAACAACACCTTTAGTACCATTTAGTTTCAAGTTAGAAAATGACAATCTAGTGTTACAAATTGAAGCGAAAAAAATCTACTTGTAATCAAAGTGCATTGTTGCAATTGTCGAAAAAGATTTAATAAAGGTAATAAATTGCAATGGGAGATGCACAAATAAAAAAAAAACAAATCTAGTTAAAGCAAAACAAAATAAAAATGTTAAATGAATATGAGTTCTTCTTTTTGGAAAGGCATAAAATATCTATTGATCGACAGACCTATCTATAAAATATAGACGTGACATTCAACCAAAATTACATGACTAATAGAGGGGTTTTTAGCCACTTGTATCAACTATTTTTTGACTCACGCTTCCTAGTACCAAACCACATAAACAAAAAAATAAAAACATAATAAAAATAAAGTCCTAGCTCCAACCGATAGCACCAAAAATAGTATCGTTCTTGAACCTCCATAGCATCCATCAGGTATAACTATGGATTCAAGTAACTCTTTTGGGCATAGCAACAAAATCCATCCAAATATGATCATAAATACCATTCGGCTCCAAAGAATCATGAAAAACAATCTCTAACCATTTGGAAACCGCATTCCATCAGTGGCGAAGGTTAGTTGGTGCCCGGGGGTGCACCCGCCCACCCCAATGTTTCGGTTAGAAGTGTATAGGTTTCGATTTTTTGTCTGAAAATTTTAAAAATTATATAGGATTACCTCCCCCCAATTATTTTTCCTAAATATTTATACAATATATAAATTAAAGTAAAGTTTGTTACCACTTTGTATATAAGTGATGGGTAGTTTTGTAAATATATTTTAACTCTTATTTGTTTAATCCTAGATTACACATCACACAATAAACTTAATCGCAAGTTTTTATGTGTAAGAACGGGTCCTTTGAATGAATGAATTTTTTTAGTTTTATTTGGAACTATTATTATTTGACCTGACCCGAACCAATAGCCGATCCGACTTGGAATATAACGATAGGAAAAAAATTTGGGTCCCATCACTTTACGCCCCCTCGAAACTTTTGATCAAGCTCCGCCACTGCATTCCATGTCCTCACTACTAAAGGACATTTGCCAAAAAGATGATCCGTTGTTTCCACTCGGTATAAATGAAACACAATGTACATGTTGGATCAGTTCTGTTTAAACATAATGGAAAACATGAATAATACCTGTTACAGCAGACAGGCCAGCAGAGAATCCAGTCAGAGATGCAGCCATTGAGTTCGACATGATTGTCAGGATGATCTGGTTCCTCCTTAGGGTGTAAGATTATGATGGTGATGAAACCGAAGTAGGGTAATTTCGGTTAGGGAGAGAGCCGATTTGTTTGATGTTATGAGGGTTGTGATTGTGTAATTGTGTAACTGTGTAACCCTTTAACTCTCTAATAAGCCCCTTATTTATACACCCAGGAGGAAACCCAATTAGTTAATAAGGGTAATATGGTCCATCAACAATTACCAACTAATTATTAATAGGTTAATAAATATATTTTGATCTAATATAATATAAATGATTATATAGGCTACAAGATTAAATATTACATTTATATATTTAATCTCACATTCTCCCACTTAGCCAAGTAATCATTTATCATGAGTATTAGGTAAGCCTGGCCAGGAGTTAACACTCATTTTAGCTTTAAACCAAGAACTATAGCAGAGAAATACAGCCGTTGAATCATCATTCGACTCAGGACCCCCATTAGTCATACTATAGCCTCAATTTAAAACCTAATAGTTACGATCAAAATATGTATAAGCCCTTTAGCGTCTGATTTGTATTTATATTTGTCTATATGTCATTACACCGGCAGAACATATGTTAGAGACATACAAAATCAAACTGAGGAAATTTTATTAATTAAAACATAAGCTAGTACAATATGCCATTAAACAAGGTCTTTAATAAGTCCCATATTCGATACATGTTCTTCGAAAACTTTAGGTGGGAGACCTTTAGTCATCGGATCCGCTAGCATATCTTTAGTACTAATATACTCAATACAAAGATTATTTTCCTCAACACGTTCACGTACGAACAAGTACTTTGTATCGAGATATAAACCAGCTCCAGTCGAACTGTTACTGTTCGAGAAACTAACGGCAGCTGAGTTATCACAGTAAAGCTTCAATGGTCTAGAAATGGAATTAACAATTTTGAGTCCAGTGATCAGATTTCTAAGCAACATTCCATGACAGGTTGCGTTGTAAACAGCAATGTATTCTGCCATCATTGTGGAAGTTGTAGTTAACTGTTGTTTATGACTCTTCCATGAGATAGGTCCGCCTGCTAACATAAAGATGTAGCCCGAAGTGGATTTCTTGTCATCTTTGCATTTGGCAAAGTCAGAATCAGAATAACCTACCACTTCTAAGTGATCACTTCTTCTATAAGTCAGTTTATAGTCTTTCGTCCCTTGCAGATATCTGAGGACCTTCTTAGCTGCTTTCCAGTGATCTAGGCCAGGATTAGTCTGATAACGGCCTAGCATTCCAGCAATATAAGCGATATCTGGGCGAGTACAGACTTGAGCATACATCAGGCTCCCGACTACTGACGCGTAAGGTATCTGGCTCATTTGCTCCTTTTCAACCTCTGTTGTCGGACACTGGAATGAACCGAAAACATCTCCCTTAACTACTGGAGCGACGGAGGGTTTGCACTGTTGCATGTTGTAACGTGTAAGGACACGATCTATGTAAGTCTTTTGAGACAATCCTAAGATCCCTTTGTGTCTATCTCGGTGAATTTCGATGCCAATGACGTAAGAAGCATCTCCGAGATCCTTCATGTCGAAGTTATGCGAGAGTAACCGCTTCGACTCATGCAACATGTCTAAACTATTACTTGCCAATAGAATGTCATCTACGTAAAGGACAAGTATAGTAAAGTTACTCCCACTCATCTTGAGGTAGGTGCATTGATCCACTTGATTCTTCATAAAACCTTGCCTCTTCATGACTTCATCAAACTTGAGATACCATTGACGTGATGCTTGTTTTAACCCATAAATGGATTTCTTCAACTTACAGACTAGATGCTCCTGACCTTCAGGTTTAAAGCCTTCAGGTTGTTTCATGTAAACATCTTCGTCTAAGTCTCCGTTAAGGAAAGCAGTTTTGACGTCCATCTGATGCAGCTCTAAATCAAAATGAGCTACTAGGGCCATGACGATCCTTAATGAATCTTTACGAGAGACAGGTGAAAACGTCTCTTGATAATCAATTCCCTCTTTCTGAGTGTAGCCCTTTGCAACCAATCTCGCTTTATAGCGTTCAACGTTCCCATTCGGATCTAGTTTTGTTTTGAACACCCATTTACAACCTACAGGTTTGACACCGTTGGGTAATTCTACCAAATCCCAAACGTCATTTTTCTTCATGGATTCAAGCTCATCAATCATTGCTTTGTTCCATTCAGAAGACTGATCACTGCTAATGGCTTCATTATAAGAGATAGGATCATTGAGCTTTCCAGCATCCATTTCAGTCAGGTAGGTAATATAATCATCCCAATTAGTAGGCCGTTTTTGCCTAGATGACCTTCTGAGCTGATTTTCGGGTTGAGCGTTGTCTTGGTTTTGAGCGTTTGATGTGCCTTCGTTATGAGGTATAATGGGTTCTGGTTGTGGAGTTGGAGTTTGTGCAGTGGCTTCAGGTGCAGTTGCATGTGGTACAAGAGGAGTAAACGGAGTAATGGTAAGCGACGAGTCTCTCCCCCCCGCGTCTTGTACTTCTTGCAATTCTTCGTAAGGGTTAGTACTGCTCCCACTGACCTTGAAATCCTCCAGGAACGCAGCACGCTTGGTTTCAACAATACGGGTGACATGGGAAGGACAATAGAAACGATAACCCTTTGAATGATCAGGATACCCGATAAAGAAGCAGGTAACTGTTTTAGGGTCAAGTTTCCTTAGGAAAGGATTATATAATTTTGCTTCAGCAATGCAGCCCCATACTTTCATATATTTAAGACTCGGTTTCCTTCCTGTCCAAAGTTCATAAGGAGTTTTAGGGACAGACTTAGAAGGAACTCTATTGAGTATATGAACAGCTGCTTTTAACGCTTCAGTCCAGAGGAATAATGGTAAATTAGTGTTGGCTAACATACTGCGCACCATGTTCATAAGGGTACGATTTCTTCGTTCAGCGACACCATTCTGCTGAGGTGTACCAGGCATGGTGTATTGGTTCACAATCCCCTGGCCCTTACAAAACTCATAAAATGGACCAGGAGCTTGACCCACATCAGTATGTCTTCCATAATATTCACCGCCTCTGTCTGATCTCACAACTTTAATCTGACGATCTAATTGCTTTTCAACTTCAGCTTTATAATCTTGAAAAGTTGTAAGAGATTCAGACTTTTCCTTTATAAGATACAAGTACATGTAACGAGAATAATCATCAATGAAAGTGATAAATGAAGTATGTCCTGTGATGCCAGCGATTTGATAGGGACCACTAATGTCAGTGTGAATGAGTTCTAATAAATTAGAGCTCCTAGTGGCACCTTTCTTATTCGCTGATGTCATTTTGCCTTTAAGACATTTGACACATGTTCCAAAATCAGTGAAATCGAGAGGAGGTAAGACTTCATCCTTTACGAGACGATTTAATCGTTCTCTTGAGATGTGGCCTAAACGTTGATGCCACAACATAGATGAAGTCTCTAAGTCTCGAATTTGTTTCTTTTCCATCTTTGTGAGTGATTCATTAATATTATATGACAACAAAGATTTGGAAAAATTATCATCGAGTTCTAATCTATAGAGACCACCATCCAGAATGCCAGTACCATAAACAACGGAATCATAGAGAATAGAGAGTTTGCGATGACCATGAGAAACTACAAAACCGTCCATGTCTAACTTTGGTCCTGATACAAGGTTCCGAGTTACCTCAGGAACATATAAGGTATCATAAAGTTTAATACATAAACCAGTTTTCAAAAATAATTGTAATGTTCCTATGGCCTTCACTTCTAATTCCCGATCATCCCCAACTTTAAGTGTTCTTTGGTTTCTTCCCAGCTTCCGGATTGTAAGGAATCCCTGAAGTGAATTGGTTACATGAACCATAGAACCAGAATCAAACCACCAAGAATTAGCAGGAACATTTAAATTAAAGGACTCAAGTATCATGAAAAAATCGTTACCTTTCTTAGCCAGCCACTCCTTAAAGTCAGGGCATTCCTTTTGCTTATGTCCTGTTTTCTTACAGAACTTGCAATAGGGTTTGCCTAAGGAGTTCTTAGAGCTGGAAGATGCACTTGTATTAGGATTTGGATTTGGCTTTTGAACCTTAGAAGCATCCTTTCTTTGATAAGAGTTCTTCCTCTTCTTTGAGCTGGAAGTGGTGAAGTTAGCAACATCAGTAGTGCGATCCATCTTCATACGCTCTTCCTCCTGCACGCACATAGCGATCAGCTCACTCATCGTGCATTTGTCCTTCTGAGTGTTGTAATTGATCTTGAAAGCTTCATAGGACGAAGGAAGCGAAGTGATGATGAAGTGAACGAGAAAACCATCACTGATTTCCATCTCCAGGCCTTTCAGCTTATTGGCCATGTCATGCATCATCATGATGTGTTCGCGAATGCCGCTCCTCCCATCATACTTAGTTGTCACCAGCTTGAGGATAAGAGTGCTAGCGTGTGCTTTTGATGTTCCCTTGAATTGATCCTCCACAGAAGCCAGATAGGTTTTAGCATTTTCAGAATCAGGAATGGCCCCTCTGATTGAGTTATGAATGGACTGCTTCATGAACATGAGAGACATGCGGTTACACCTAGTCCATTTATCATGGACTATCTGCTCAGCAGCAGTACTGGTGGCGGTAAGGTCCGCTGGCTTATTCTCTCTTAGGGCATAATCAAAGTCCAGCAGCCCAAGCGTAAGCATGAGAGCATCCTTCCATTCAGCAAAGTTATCACCAGTCAAAGGTGGAATCCCGCAATTGGGTGCTGATAGTGGAAATAAGATGAGCAAGTTATGATACAAAAGAAGAAAACCTAATGTGATCTAATGGGCTTGTTACACTAAGGCAGGCATAAATAATGACCATTTTAATTATGAAGCTGTGATAATGTCTATTACTAACATCAAAATAATAGACTTAGTAAAAATTCTACTTAAACGAAGACAAATCAGCTTTGGCCAGAAGTGTAATCATTTAAGTATGTGTGCAAAGCAATCGTGACAAATCAGCTTTGGCCAGAAATGAGACAATCACTTTAGTTATGCACTTGTCAAGCATGCTAAACATAAATGAATTAAATCAGCTTTGGCCAGAATTAAGACATTTCAGGTTTGTAATGCATGCTTAACATAGCCTTTTATAATACTTGAACAATAAATAGATGTATTAAATCAGCTTTGGCCAGAATTAATACATCAGAAGCTCATTCAAGTAAAGCTATTTTGGTTTTGTAAAATTATCTGATTCTGATTAATGAATTAAGTATTAACAAAACCAAGTATTTAATAGCAAACCACCTGTTAGCGCGGATCGAACAAAAATTTTTAGTTCACTTTTAAACAGCTTAAGTTTTGAGATTTCGAGTCATGGTCTCGAGTCGCAACCTTAGTCTCGAGTCGCAACCTTAGTCTCGAGTCGCAACCTTAGTCTCGAGTTGTGCTGTTATGGTTTCGAGTCGCAACCGTAGTCTCGACTAATCACGTTATGGTTGCGAGTCGCAACCTCATGGTTGCGAGTAGCAACCTCATGGTTGCGAGTAGCAATCTCATGGTTGCGAGTAGCAACCTCATGGTTGCGAGTAGCAACCTCATGGTTGCGATAAATCACGTTATGGTTGCGAGTCGCAACCTTATGGTTGCGAGTAGCAACCTCATGGTTGCGAGTAGCAACCTCATTAACAGCTGTTTTGTGATAATAACTGAAAACTCGAAATTTAAGGGATTGTGGGATAATGTTTCCTGTTTTAATGCTGATCTAATCTTATCAAAATATTTCGAAAATAATAACTGATATCTCTTTAACAGTTTTCGGAATTTTATTAGATAAAAATAAGATCAAAAACAGGAAAAACACCCACTAATCTAAATTATATTCCAAATCTTAGGGAATTTTCGAGTTTTCTTAGAACATTATGATGAACCCTAACAAAATAAGAACATAATCTGGAAATCCGAAACCTGATTTTAATGGTTTTCTAAGGGATTTCGTGATAATAAGTTTAATCTTTATAATTTCGAGTCGGTTTATCAATTAACAGTTTCCGAAAACAGGGATTTCGGTCACAAACAACCCGAAAACAGTTTTTGATTTTAAGGCTTAAAAAACTTCCGTTTTCCAGATTTTGATCCAAGAATAATGGATACGAAAACAGAACTGGTTTATCAACATATGCTCTGATACCACATGTTGGATCAGTTCTGTTTAAACATAATGGAAAACATGAATAATACCTGTTACAGCAGACAGGCCAGCAGAGAATCCAGTCAGAGATGCAGCCATTGAGTTCGACATGATTGTCAGGATGATCTGGTTCCTCCTTAGGGTGTAAGATTATGATGGTGATGAAACCGAAGTAGGGTAATTTCGGTTAGGGAGAGAGCCGATTTGTTTGATGTTATGAGGGTTGTGATTGTGTAATTGTGTAACTGTGTAACCCTTTAACTCTCTAATAAGCCCCTTATTTATACACCCAGGAGGAAACCCAATTAGTTAATAAGGGTAATATGGTCCATCAACAATTACCAACTAATTATTAATAGGTTAATAAATATATTTTGATCTAATATAATATAAATGATTATATAGGCTACAAGATTAAATATTACATTTATATATTTAATCTCACAGTACATGGAACATATTGTGGTGAATGCATGGCATGCAATAACAAATGTAGATTTACAAGCAAATAGAAAATGGCATTTGTGAAATTAAAATTGTTGTGGATATAATTTAAAACATGCATAACTTCAACAAATTTAAAATCAAAACTCAAGTAAAAATAAATAAATAAGACGGTACGTATTCAATACTATCAATATCCCCTCATTTGTTTTTTAAATTTGGAAAAATGTACATAGCAATGTTTTGTCCCCTTATTTACTATGGTAAAATAATTTATATTATGTTCCATTAAGATCCATAAGCTACTTCTTAGGGTAATCTTAAAATTTAAATTACAAGTACGAAATATAAATATTATTTTATTTAAACAATTAGATTCCTTGTAAATCAAGCATCAGATTATGTAAAACCTATTAAGTATAACATCTATCCGGAAAGGTTTAGGATAGTTTTCAACTCAATATATATAACTTGTGCATGCACATTAACCCTCGCACAAAAGAGACGAGTGATTATTCTCCAAATTTTTTCATACCATTAAACATCCATGACAACATCGTCAAGTTCCAACAAGAAGATCAAATTCCACTATGGTTATGGCGGCACGATCACACCCGGTAAGAACGGTGGCAAACTACGATATGAAGGCGGCACGAATGGGATTATGAAGGTTGACCGTGGTACTACTTACACGGAGCTTGTCGTAAAGTTATGGGATGTGTGTGGACCGTCTATGCGTTTGAGGTGTAAGCTGCCGCATGCAGTGGAAAAGCTTGGAAAAAAAGTTTGGGGGGGCGGAAGGCACCGGACCTAAAAAAAATTTTCTATGTTCGGGTCGGACGTCGGTAATTCGATTCGGGTCGGGTCAAACGCTAATATCAAATAAAAAATGTTCTCAAACATTAAAACTTAAACATTGTTTAACAAACAATTGAACAAAGACACCAAAACATTAAAAAGAAGAGGAAGGTGGGGTACCCGGTTCACTTGGATGAAGAATTATAGTTCTGTCCCTAATTTCAACCTAAATCACATAAATTGCAGCCCTAATTTCAGTTCTGCCCCTAATTTCTACCTAAATCACAAGTTTAGGGCTAAAATTCACCTCTAATTTCAACAAGTTTAGGGCTAAAATTCAGTTCTTGTCACACCCCAACCGATGGCGGAATCATCGGGGCGCGGCACTGAGCGAAACAGATTGTTCAGAAGTTTCCATAACAACTATCATACAATTCAGTTATATAACACGTCCCATACCGTGTCCCAAATAATAACAAGTTATCATAGAAATCAACTAAACAATATGGGAACTGTTCCGACAACTCAAATCCTTAATTATTACAGACCGAATTAAATATTGTTTTAAGACTTCTAGACGGCTAACTGTAGATCTTACTGACTACAGGTGCCAGTACAAGATCTACAGAGAATTATGGCCCTGGAGCAGGTATGTGGACACTGTCCTAAGGTCACAGGCTCCTAGAAGCTTATTATTGCCTCGCTTCCCTAGCACGCTAGTAGCTTAAACACCTGTCACATACGTTAAAATAAAAGTCAATACATATAATGTAAAGGTGAGTACACAAGTTTGATATAGCATATAAAGTTCGAAAAGTTTACGCATAACCAAGCACGTACACAAGGGCAAACGATGCATGTAAATTATCAACATGGGACCATCGATACCAACGACTTCGAGTTGACTGTCCGAGACAGTTCGCAATACATGATTACCACCGTAATCCATGCAAGTAATTGTCCTTAGCAACCCCCGTGTGAACGGGTGCTGAGTCCAAACTATAGTACTACGTTGCTAAAGCAGGCAGATAGCACTCCACGTGTAAACATAATAAACAGCAATCATTTAATCAAGTATTACATGCAAGTAGGTTAGCGTTCAAATAGTTTGTGTTGTTTGTGAATTTGATAGATTACGTATGTAACACCCAAAAGTGCTGAAAGCAAAAAGGGATCGAGTATACTCACAGTGGTTGATCGTGGATTGAGAGGAGCACTGAGAATAGGTTAGCCTGAATAGTTCGATAACAATACAATGAGTAATGCGGAAAAAGTGAACAGTGGAAACTGGATCGGATAGACCATTCGATCGGACGGCTGTTCGATCGAGTGGGCTGTTCGATTGGGTTAAAGTTCGTTCGAACGTCCCGTTCGATCGGCCGGCTGGCTCGATCGGCTGGTTCCTTCAAGTGGATTGTTTCTTCCTTTGATGTGAAGGATGTGTTTGTGTATGATGGTTTGTACTTTTGAAGTTTTTGCAGCATTACCTTTCAAGTTGGCCGATCGAACAGTCCGTTCGATCGGTTGGTCCAACCGATCGGTTAGCATTGCACACTTGGCAAATTGTCACTCGATCGGGTGGCATGCTCGATCGGGTGACATCCAAATGTTTCGAAGAGGTTTAGCGTTGAGGTGTAGTATCCCATGATTCGATGAGTAATGTTTACAATCGAGTGGCTCGATCGATCGAACAGAACCCTGTCAATGCTACACCTCATGAGTTTGTGGGTCCAGATGCTAGTCGATCGATTAGCCTAGTCGATCGGCTGGCGTAGTCGTTCGGTTGGGCTGTTCGATCGAACAGCCTAGCCGTTCGGCCAGCTTCTCGATTCGGTTAACCTATCACTTAACACTTGGTTATTCCCGTTAATTGTTGATGTTTTAGAGATATTTTGACTACGAGTTGAACCATAAAACCTCAGTCTCTACTTGACTCACTGACTCGGCTGGAATCACCCAAGTCCGGTCAGGGGGCGTTTCAGGACCTAAGTCCAACGTTTAACTCGTAATCGGTAAATCTCGCGGTAGAACCCGGATCTTGAACCATGTGTTTGTTTAGAATGATTTATAAGTCGGTTCAAGCTTCGTTTTCACCGGTTGAGTGTAAAAGAGTTGAAAGATAGATGAAAACCCATCTTCCAATCCTTTTCCACCGTGAAATGTTAAGATCTTTGGTAGATTTTAGGTTATTTATGTGGAAATCGGTTAGATCTAAGCTATTCATGGTGGAATGATGTCAAAACTTAGTGTTCTTGAAGAACACATGATGACATCACCCAAGAACACCTAGATCTTGGTGATTTCATGGATGAAATCCAAGTTTTGAAAGATAGAAAGATGTAGAATCGATTAATGAACAAAAACGTACAAGGATTAGAGCGAAATACTTACAGGTTTGAGAGAAATCTGAGATTTAGTGAGAAGAAGAGGCTGGTCGGTCAGAGCTTTTCCAAAAGTGGAAAGCTTGACAAGGACAGCCCTATTTATAGGCTTCCAAAAGTGGAAAGGGTTGGCTGATCGAACAGCATCCCTGATCGAGCGGCTGCCCGATCGAACAGCCTGTTCGATCGGCTAGCCTGTTCGATCAGGTTGCCCTGTTCGATCGGCTTGCCTGGTTTTGAGTGTTTCGCGACGATTTTTGATATTTCGAGTTCGATAGTTGAGGAGTAGAGTAGGATAGAGTTTCTATTCAAATTACTTTCAGTCCCAACTACTATATCTAACATACAAGCATCCTTACAACCTATTTTCAAAGTCGGTTTCGATTGAGTTTGATTATCCTTCGATTCTTGATTGATTTTGATTGATTCACCACACACCTTAACATAAAGTAAGCATGCACAAGTAACACGTAAGGCACACACACACGTATAAAAGCATTAAAATTATCCACACTTGAGTTCGATGATTGATTTGATTAGCTTGATTATTGATTGACTAGCTTTATTGCATTGTTACTTCCTATCATTCACAGTCGGTCGTTGATTCACAGTTCGATTATCGGCCGATTAGTTTGATTATACAACACTTACTCCAAATAATATGAAAATCAAAATGAAACTAGAGTAAAATTTATCTTTATTGACCTTTAATTCCAATAACAGTCAACTCTTGACTTTGACTTTGACCTTTGGGAAAAACACGGGGTGTTACAACTCCAAGGTGATACCTTTAGGAGTACGTAGTCGCCAACTGCAAATTCGCGGGGCTTGCGTCGTTTATCGGCGTACATCTTTTGTCTGTCCCGGGCCTTCACCAAGTTTTCCCTTATCTGGTGGATCTTGTCAGTCGTTTCTTGCAGAATCTCGGGCCCAGTCAATTGTGAATGACCGACCTCGTGCCATACAATAGGCGAGCGACATCTCCTACCATACAAGGCTTCGAAAGGTGCCATTTCGATGCTGGAGTGATAGCTATTATTGTACGAAAATTCGACCAACGGTAGGTGTTTGCTCCAACTACCACCAAAATCGATAACACACGCACGGAGCATGTCTTCAATAGTACGAATCGTTCTTTCAGTCTGCCCGTCGGTTTGCGGGTGGAATGCGGTACTCAAATTCAGCGTCGTACCAAGAGCTGCTTGAAAAGTTTCCCACAATCTCGATGTAAACCGAGCATCGCGATCAGAAATGATGTCTCGAGGCGTACCATGATTCTTAATGATCTCGTCGGTGTAGATTTGGGCTAACTTGGCCACCTTATAGTCTTCTCGTATTGGCAGAAAGTGGGCTGATTTGGTTAGACGGTCGACTATAACCCAGATACTGTCGTGACCTGATGGCGTGGTCGGAAGCTTAGTTATGAAATCCATAGCTATGTTTTCCCACTTCCATACGGGTATCGGCGGTTGTTCGAGTAAGCCTGAAGGTCTTTGGTGTTCAGCCTTGACTCTTGCACAAGTTAAACAGCTACCAACATATAGAGCAATATCCCTTTTCATCCCAGGCCACCAGTACTTGTAGCGAAGGTCCTGGTACATTTTGTCCGCACCGGGATGAATGGAATATCGGGATTTGTGGGCTTCGTTCATGATGATCTTTCGCAAATCTGTCCTCCTCGGAACCCAGATTCGGTCCAGATAATAGAATATCCCGTTGGCTTTGCTCACGAGCTGAGTTCCATCGTGATAGATTCGTTCTTTCTTCAACGTACGCTCGTTAAAGCAAGCGTGTTGTGCTTCGCGGATGAGAGCTTCGAGGTTATACTGAGCCTGGATGTTTCGAACACCTATCACGTAATTCTTTCTGCTGAGGGCGTCTGCAACTACATTCGCCTTGCCTGGGTGATAACGGATCTCAAAGTCGTAATCGTTGAGAAGTTCTACCCATCGGCGTTGACGCATATTGAGTTCTCTCTGGTTAAAGATATGTTGTAGGCTCTTGTGATCGGTGAAGATCGTACACTTTGTACCATACAGGTAGTGTCGCCAAGTCTTTAAGGCAAAGACAACTGCGCCTAGTTCAAGATCATGGGTTGTATAGTTCTTCTCGTGGATTTTGAGCTGTCGAGATGCGTAAGCTATAACCTTGTCTCGTTGCATGAGAACACAGCCAAGTCCAAGGTTTGAAGCATCACAATAGACAACGAAGTCATCGCTTCCGTCCGGCAGTGTAAGAACTGGTGCATGGCACAGCATGTGTTTGAGGGTTTGGAAAGCAGTCTCCTGCGCGGTTCCCCACACAAAAGGCTTGTCTTTATGAGTAAGGGAGGTAAGCGGTACAGCAATCTTTGAGAACCCTTCGATGAATCGCCGGTAGTAACCGGCTAATCCGAGAAAAGAGCGAACTTCTGACGGATTCTTTGGCGTAACCCATCCCTTGACTGCCTCAATCTTTGCAGGATCAACGTGTATACCCCGACTATTCACAATGTGACCCAGAAATTGAACTTCCTCCAACCAGAACTCACACTTGGAGAACTTGGCGTAGAGTTGGTTTCCCTGAAGCAACTCGAGAACCAATCGCAAATGCTGCGCATGTTCGGCCCTCGATCTGGAATAGATCAGGACATCGTCGATAAATACAATGACGAAACGGTCTAAGAACGGTTTATACACGCGATTCATCAGATCCATAAAGACCGCGGGTGCGTTGGTCAAACCAAAAGGCATGACAACAAATTCGTAGTGGCCGTATCGGGTTCGAAAAGCGGTTTTGGGTATGTCTTCCTCTTGAATCCGCAACTGATGGTAGCCTGAACGTAGATCAATCTTGGAGAAACACTGAGCACCTTGTAATTGGTCAAACAGATCATCGATTCTTGGTAAGGGGTATCGGTTCTTGATGGTCAGCTTGTTCAATTCCCGGTAATCGATGCACATTCGGAACGACCCGTCCTTCTTTTTGACGAAAAGGACTGGTGCGCCCCATGGAGAAGTGCTCGGGCGAATGAAGCCTTTTTTTAAGTAACTCTTGGAGTTGGTTTGAGAGTTCTCGCATCTCAGATGGAGCGAGTCGATACGGAGCTTTGGCCACTGGGTTGGCTCCTGGAATAAGGTCGATTCGAAAGTCGATATCACGACTTGGAGGTAATCCAGGAAGATCATCAGGGAACACCTGAGGAAATTCTCGGACAACGGGGACATCCTTGACTTCAACTTTCCTTTTCTTGTCCGTCTCTGCTACAACAATGTTGGCCAAGAAGGCTCGATATTCCTTGCGGAGATATTTGCGAGCTTGAAGACATGACATGAGCTTGAGATCTTTTGCAGCAGTTTCACCATAAACACATAGAATATCACCACTAGCTAGCACAAAACGAATCATCTTATCGGAACACACAACTTCAGCATGGTTTTCACGAAGAAAGTCCATGCCTACTATGACGTCGAAACTTCCGAGCTGCATTGGAATGAGATTAATCGGAAATATATGATTGTTGAGCTCGAGAGTACAATCACGGAGCACAGAATTGACAGCAATGGTTCTTCCGGTAGCGACTTCTACTTCGAAGGGTGACGAAAGATAAGAGCGCTTACGTCTAAGAAGCTTCTCAAATTCAAATGACACAAAGCAGTTATCGGCTCCAGTATCAAACAAACATGATGCATATATACCATTCACAAGGAACGTACCATTGACCACGTTGTTATCAGCTTGAGCCTGGCGTGCGTTGATGTTGAAAGTTCTGGCGTGAGCGGCTTGTTGTTGAGGCTGCTGTTGTTGTTGCTGGGGTTGTTGGGCTTCTTGTTTCACCACTCTGTTCGGGCACCGGTTTGCGAAGTGGTTAGGGTCACCACATGCAAAGCAGGTCCGAACATTGTTTGCCGGGGCCTGTGCAGCTTGAGGAGCTTGAGGAGCAGGTAGCAGGGCTTGGTTAACAGCGGCTTGAGCTTGCGTTTGACGAGGACCATAGCGGCAATTCGCAGTGAAATGCCCGTAAACGTTGCAGTGGGCACAGTAACGGCAGGCCACACCCACCGGGTGATGATAAGAACATGTAGCACAGAGTGGGTGGGGGCCGGTGTACGCACGCTTAGCCGGCGGCGCATTAATCACTGGCGCAGTGCGCTGTGGTTGTTGCTGTTGTGGCGGTACTGACTGAAGAGGAGCAGCATTGGTTGCGGCGGCGCAACTCTTGTTCTTCTTTCTTCTTCTCGAGGACTTGGAGGCTTGAGTAGCAGGGTTGTCGGTTGATGCGGCAGTAACTTGATGCAACGACTTGGATGGCTTATCCCAGACACCAGCCTTAACTCGCTTGTCGTTAATCTCGGCAGCGAGTAGGTAAGTTTCCTCGATTGATGCGGGTTTGGCGGCGAACACAAAATCTGCAACACAATCCGGAAGAGCACGGATGTATTTCTTGATGGTCATCTCGGGAGTCTTGACCTGGTCTGGACAGATAATGCTCAGTTGTTTGAAACGGGCGGTGAGACCAGCGTTGTCGCCCTCCTTCTGCTTGATGGTCCAGAACTCATCCTCCAACTTTTGGCGTTCGTGGGGAGGACAGAACTCGTCCAGCATGATAGCCTTCAGTTCCTCCCACGTCAGCTCGTAGGCAGCGTCGTTCCCGCGCTTATTCCTTTCGGCTGTCCACCAGTCCAATGCCCGCGACTGGAAGACACCGGTAGCATTGAGAGTTCGAAGATGATCCGGGCATCCGCTTTGACGAAGGGTAACTTCCACAGAGTCAAACCAGTGAAATAAGCCTGTAGGGCCCTCTTCACCGGTGAACTCCTTCGGTCCACATGCCTTAAATTGCTTGAAACTGAACGGAGCTTTGCTGGATTCAGTGAGGGTTCGGGATTCTTCCGACGACTTGCTGGTGTTTTCGTACACCTCGCTGACAGCTTTCGCTACAGACCTTGAGATGAGCTTGGCGAGACGTCGGTCTCTCTTTTCCTGACGGGAAAGGTTTTGGCGAGTTCTTGATGATGACGACATGGTCTGCAATAGACATCGCCATAGGGCTCAACACAACGAATTCGAATCTCGCACGTCTTAGTTTACTAAAGCTTAGAATCACGTCGCATCTCACGTCACGTAACACATATAAACACATAAGCACATAATCATAGAGGCACATAAGCACAGAAGCAATTAGAGCACATAAGCAATTAAGCAAATAGAGCACTTAATTTCCTAAACACGTACGCAATTTTATCACAGAGGCTGTCAGAAAACAGAAACCTATAACCACAAGTCGAGTGTCGTTCGTTTTGCATATCGGATAGCATCACATTGTATCTTAGTCGTATAGCGTAGCATAGCATACTGGTTTCGTTTAGATCACATCAACAGGGATTTGAATCGAGATAGGATAGCAACAAAGGTCACGCAGATTGATAACAAATGGAGCAATCAACGAATCTTAAAACACGTAAACAGGTAAATCATATAAAATCAACAAAGCAACACTCAAAATCGGAAAATGGATTGTCTGCGGCTACTAGACTTTGACTAACCATGGCAATTTAACTATTCACAGTTGACTTGTCGTCACTTTTGACTCTAGGGGACATGTTTCTGCCTCGATTCTTGGGCGTTATGCATGCGCATTCTAGGCCGTACTCGTGAGTTCAGGTCGTTGGAGTCCGTCAATTGCCTTGGTGAGATAAAATAAAGTCGGAATAACTGCCAAGGTTAGGGTTTCACCCCTAGCTCAGCAATTTCTTCCTTGTTTTAAGAAAATTTAGGGAAAAGTTTTCATCAAATTACGGGTTTCAGCCCTGATTTGGTATAATTCTCCCCCGTTTGTTGATAGAAATCGCACAAAATAATTGGCAAAAATTTGTAATTTAGGCAGGAATTCGCGGGTTTCACTCCTAATCCCGTCCAAACTACAAAATTTGGCTCGGAGTTCGGATGTAATGATAGAATAGAAGTGAACAACATAAAATAAGCACATGAACTTGGTCTCTTGGTTCCTAACTATAGTCTAGGTCTCTAAGACAGCGATCCGGACTAGATCGTGTCTAACCTAATTCCCTATAGTTATGGCTCTGATACCAATCTGTCACACCCCAACCGATGGCGGAATCATCGGGGCGCGGCACTGAGCGAAACAGATTGTTCAGAAGTTTCCATAACAACTATCATACAATTCAGTTATATAACACGTCCCATACCGTGTCCCAAATAATAACAAGTTATCATAGAAATCAACTAAACTATATGGGAACTGTTCCGACAACTCAAATCCTTAATTATTACAGACCGAATTAAATATTGTTTTAAGACTTCTAGACGGCTAACTGTAGATCTTACTGACTACAGGTGCCAGTACAAGATCTACAGAGAATTATGGCCCTGGAGCAGGTATGTGGACACTGTCCTAAGGTCACAGGCTCCTAGAAGCTTATTATTGCCTCGCTTCCCTAGCACGCTAGTAGCTTAAACACCTGTCACATACGTTAAAATAAAAGTCAATACATATAATGTAAAGGTGAGTACACAAGTTTGATATAGCATATAAAGTTCGAAAAGTTTACGCATAACCAAGCACGTACACAAGGGCAAACGATGCATGTAAATTATCAACATGGGACCATCGATACCAACGACTTCGAGTTGACTGTCCGAGACAGTTCGCAATACATGATTACCACCGTAATCCATGCAAGTAATTGTCCTTAGCAACCCCCGTGTGAACGGGTGCTGAGTCCAAACTATAGTACTACGTTGCTAAAGCAGGCAGATAGCACTCCACGTGTAAACATAATAAACAGCAATCATTTAATCAAGTATTACATGCAAGTAGGTTAGCGTTCAAATAGTTTGTGTTGTTTGTGAATTTGATAGATTACGTATGTAACACCCAAAAGTGCTGAAAGCAAAAAGGGATCGAGTATACTCACAGTGGTTGATCGTGGATTGAGAGGAGCACTGAGAATAGGTTAGCCTGAATAGTTCGATAACAATACAATGAGTAATGCGGAAAAAGTGAACAGTGGAAACTGGATCGGATAGACCATTCGATCGGACGGCTGTTCGATCGAGTGGGCTGTTCGATTGGGTTAAAGTTCGTTCGAACGTCCCGTTCGATCGGCCGGCTGGCTCGATCGGCTGGTTCCTTCAAGTGGATTGTTTCTTCCTTTGATGTGAAGGATGTGTTTGTGTATGATGGTTTGTACTTTTGAAGTTTTTGCAGCATTACCTTTCAAGTTGGCCGATCGAACAGTCCGTTCGATCGGTTGGTCCAACCGATCGGTTAGCATTGCACACTTGGCAAATTGTCACTCGATCGGGTGGCATGCTCGATCGGGTGACATCCAAATGTTTCGAAGAGGTTTAGCGTTGAGGTGTAGTATCCCATGATTCGATGAGTAATGTTTACAATCGAGTGGCTCGATCGATCGAACAGAACCCTGTCAATGCTACACCTCATGAGTTTGTGGGTCCAGATGCTAGTCGATCGATTAGCCTAGTCGATCGGCTGGCGTAGTCGTTCGGTTGGGCTGTTCGATCGAACAGCCTAGCCGTTCGGCCAGCTTCTCGATTCGGTTAACCTATCACTTAACACTTGGTTATTCCCGTTAATTGTTGATGTTTTAGAGATATTTTGACTACGAGTTGAACCATAAAACCTCAGTCTCTACTTGACTCACTGACTCGGCTGGAATCACCCAAGTCCGGTCAGGGGGCGTTTCAGGACCTAAGTCCAACGTTTAACTCGTAATCGGTAAATCTCGCGGTAGAACCCGGATCTTGAACCATGTGTTTGTTTAGAATGATTTATAAGTCGGTTCAAGCTTCGTTTTCACCGGTTGAGTGTAAAAGAGTTGAAAGATAGATGAAAACCCATCTTCCAATCCTTTTCCACCGTGAAATGTTAAGATCTTTGGTAGATTTTAGGTTATTTATGTGGAAATCGGTTAGATCTAAGCTATTCATGGTGGAATGATGTCAAAACTTAGTGTTCTTGAAGAACACATGATGACATCACCCAAGAACACCTAGATCTTGGTGATTTCATGGATGAAATCCAAGTTTTGAAAGATAGAAAGATGTAGAATCGATTAATGAACAAAAACGTACAAGGATTAGAGCGAAATACTTACAGGTTTGAGAGAAATCTGAGATTTAGTGAGAAGAAGAGGCTGGTCGGTCAGAGCTTTTCCAAAAGTGGAAAGCTTGACAAGGACAGCCCTATTTATAGGCTTCCAAAAGTGGAAAGGGTTGGCTGATCGAACAGCATCCCTGATCGAGCGGCTGCCCGATCGAACAGCCTGTTCGATCGGCTAGCCTGTTCGATCAGGTTGCCCTGTTCGATCGGCTTGCCTGGTTTTGAGTGTTTCGCGACGATTTTTGATATTTCGAGTTCGATAGTTGAGGAGTAGAGTAGGATAGAGTTTCTATTCAAATTACTTTCAGTCCCAACTACTATATCTAACATACAAGCATCCTTACAACCTATTTTCAAAGTCGGTTTCGATTGAGTTTGATTATCCTTCGATTCTTGATTGATTTTGATTGATTCACCACACACCTTAACATAAAGTAAGCATGCACAAGTAACACGTAAGGCACACACACACGTATAAAAGCATTAAAATTATCCACACTTGAGTTCGATGATTGATTTGATTAGCTTGATTATTGATTGACTAGCTTTATTGCATTGTTACTTCCTATCATTCACAGTCGGTCGTTGATTCACAGTTCGATTATCGGCCGATTAGTTTGATTATACAACACTTACTCCAAATAATATGAAAATCAAAATGAAACTAGAGTAAAATTTATCTTTATTGACCTTTAATTCCAATAACAGTCAACTCTTGACTTTGACTTTGACCTTTGGGAGAAACACGGGGTGTTACAGTTCTGCCCTAATTTCTGCCTGAAGAATTATAGTTCTACCCCTAATTTCAACAAGTTTAGGGTTAAAATTCTCCCCTAATTTCAACCTAAATCACATAAATTGTAGCCCTAAATTAAACCTAAAGATAGAAAAACACATACCTTTAACCTTATGAAGATTGAAGAAGTCAAACAAGACCACAACAAGTAGCGCAGCAGCTTGCAGTCGAACAAGAGCAGGCACAGCAGCAGCCGGTCAATCCCATAGCATAATCTAATAACAAATTAACAAATCACCCCAAATTTCAAGTTAACATAAAGATTTAACAAGTTTAGGGCAAAAATTCGGCCCTAATTTCACCCCAAATGTCAACCAAAATCACATATATTGCAACCCTAAATTAAACCTAAAGATTAAAAACACATACCTTATGAAGATTCAAGAAGAATTCGTCGAAGATTGACAATTTCAACAAGTTTAGGGCTAAAATTCACCCCCAATTTCAACCTAAATCATATAAATTGAAGTCCTAGATTAAACCTAAAGATAATTGAAGAAGTCGAACAAGTACAAGACCACACATACCTGAGGATGAGCCGTGATTCGTGAAGAAATCGAGCAAGTTCAAGACCCCTGCCCTCGGACTCGAACAACAACAGCAGGTCAGCAGCGATTTGGGGTTTCTTTCCCCCCTTCTGTTCTGTGCGTGCGACTGGTTATACTCGTATTCCACCAGGACTGAATTTGGGTTTTTTTTTTGGATGGTGGGCTTTTATTTTGGGCTTGTATGATTTTGGTGTATAATAAATTGATTTGGGCTAATTAAGTATTTTATTTGGGCTACATAATAGAAAACCGGGGGTCGAATACGTATATACAAAAAAAAATTTATAAAATCGAGGGGGTCGAACACGTATATACATATTTTTTTTTAAATTTGGGGGGGTGAAAACGTATATCCCTAAAAATTTCTATACGAAAAACACATACGTAACACTACTAACCGAAAAGTTCGGGGGGGCGCGCGCCCCCTCCCCGCCCCTTACATGCTGCGCCCTTGGCCGCATGATGATCTTGACTCATTAGTTCATGTCTGGTCGGATGAGGATCTTGCATATGTCCTTGAAGAATACGATCAATGCAGTGAAGATTTGAAGATCAGAGCCATTCTTGATGACACACTAAGGTTTTCTTGGGCTAATGACGAGTTGTATTGTTTTCGGCCTAAGGATTTTATCATGCAAGTCCACACAACTGAGGCTAGTCGTTGATGTTTCAATCACAAGTTAACGTGTGATGTTGCATAGTAGAATTGAGGACATTGAATCATGGTTATTTCTTGATCGTTTTATGTAAGTTTCTTGAATGTTTGAATTGGAGATGAAATGAATGGCTAGTTATGAGTCTTTATGTACGGTGATATTGGAATACCAATTTTATTTTACTAAATGGTTTTTTTCTTTAAATGTGATTGAACAATAATAACATTGAGTATAACTATGTTTTCTCCAACCATGGCCATACATATACTTGTGGTGTATCCTAAGCTCATTTCCTAATAAAGGTTCAAACGCATAATCTTTAATAATTATAAAAGCATCACATTATATAACTTCGTTTTTCATAAATATATAAGGGTTATTAGATTTATCAGTCCTAATTATTGGCTATCGGTCGTTGTCACCCTCAATTATCACTTTGACGCCCACCACCCCCAACTTAAAATTTAGTGTATTGTGTCACCACGTCGTTAACTTATCACTAACTCAATTATGTTTTTGTGATATGTGGCACTCCTATTCTAGCGCAGCATGATGAGGTGTCTTATTTGATCCCACTAAAACACTTGTGCTTCATTTCATGATACTACACAATCTCGACGCCGGAGCAACCACCGCCTCGTTCACCGGCGCAATCATCCCTCTTTCCATCAACAACTTCCCGAGCTTAACGTTTGAAAAAACAACCAGACCTGATTGCCCAAATTGCTAAAACAACCAGATCCTGGATGCACTTTTCCAATATTCGCCCCCTTCTCCACCCAAAGTCTGGCGACTTTGTTCAAAATCAGCTTCCAGATCCACTTGCCGATGCCTACAACGTCATTTGAACCCATCCGTTGCAGGACTCACTTGAAGATCCTTGACACTCGACCGACTGAACCATCCGTCTGAACCACTCGTTTGAACCATTCGATGCCTACAATCTGCGACTGGTGGTGGAGATGGTGGTGGTGGGTAATGGTTGGTGAGAGTGTTAGAGAGAGGGGGTGGGGGGTGAAATGAGGGGGGAGGGCGGGGAGGGGTTAGGGTTTTATAAAAACAAACTAGTTTTTAATCCACCTCACCAAGCTACGTAGGAAAGGTGGTGACACATAGGCAAAAACACTAACTCAGTTAGTGCTCAGTTAATAGAATGGTGCCATAACAGAATAAGTGCTAAGTTGGATGTGTCGAACGTCAAAGTGTTAGTTGAGGGTGATAAAATCCAATAACACGGTATATAAAAAGATTGATTATTGATGGATGGTATTTGTTTTTCAACAATGGGATGATTTATGTGTTAGTCGTTATTAAAGACAACCACATCAAAAATTAAAAAGCAAAAGCTCTTGTCTCTTGAATAAAATAGCGCCAACAATTGTATGAATTCATATAATTCTGAGTTAATTGCCAAAATCACCCCTGAGGTTTGAGCACATTTGCCATTTTCGTCTAAAATGACACTTTTGTACCATTTTGCCCCCCACGTTTGTAACTTTTTGCCATTTTCATCCAAACAACTAACTTAGTTTATTTTTTCTGTTAAGTTGAATGATATTTGGATGAAAATGGCAACTATAAACCACGGGGACGAAAATGGCAAATGTGCTTAAACTCTTTTTAATTTCTTTTATTTAGTTAATTTTGTCACATATATAATAAAAAAGAATATACATGCAATTTTTATATGAAAAAAAAATAATAGTTTTCTCACATATTTTTTATAAATTTTCATCCAACCACTAACTAAGTTATTTTTTTTATTAAGGCGAAGGATGTTTTAAATTTTATAAATTAATACAGAAATTAATTTCCAATTGTTTATATAGATCAATTTTATAAAAATAAATCTACTTAAACCTCTAATTTTTATAAAACTAAAATGTTTGTGACCTTATAGAAAAATGTCAAATAAACAAATATTATCATATGTACCAAGTTTTTAATTCATCTTCTACTCTTTTAAATTCGCTCCTAACGAAAAACAAAAGCCAGTGCCCCCATCAAACAACGTATCGTTACCAAACCTTAAAATTACCCACCAAATAGTAAGTATAATGCCATCTAATATTTTGTGATAAACACTTTTCACGACGAGCTATTTTCTTGTTAAACTCTCAAAAACAGAATCGAAATATTCATGTTAGTTAGAGAAAGAAAACAAAGTTCTATTAAATAAAAGACAACATATAATAACCTTGATACAAAAAATTAATTTATAAAATTTAAAACATCTTTCGCCTTAATAGAAAAAAATTAACTTAGTGGATGGATGAAAATTTATAAAAAAAAAAATATGTGACAAAACTATTATTTTTTTCGTATAAAAATTGCATGTATATTCTTTTTTATTATATATGTGACAAAATTAACTAAATAAAATAAATTAAAAAGAGTTTGAGCATATTTGCCATTTTCGTCCCTGTGGTTTATATTTGTCATTTTCATCCAAATATCCTTTAACTTAACAGAAAAAATAAACTAAGTTAGTGGTTTGGATGAAAATGGCAAAAAGTTACAAACGTGGGGGGGGGGGCAAAATGGTACAAAAATGTCATTTTGAATGAAAATAACAAATGTGTCCAAACCTCAGGGGTGATTTTGACAATTAACTCTATAATTCTTTCAATTTCCATTTAACAAAAACTAGTTTATTTTTTTCTTTCTAAAATTCAATATAAATTTTATGGATATCATATGGATCTATTGATTGGTCAACCGACCCCATCAACCAATCAAATACAATATTGTTCATGATACTTCATAAATAATATGTTTTTTTTTCAAGGGTTACCCAGTAAATTTTATTACCAACCAGACACAAAACAAAACAAGTGAAGAGTAGAAAACACCCCTCAGTTCTCTCGTTTGACATGTCAAACGAGAGTAAACAAGCGGACCACAAACCGCGTTTCATAAATAATATGTATAAATAAGTAATTGTATTGTTTGCATTATACCAATTACAATTACTGCATCTGCTTATCCATCCACTAATTCGGGTATAACCTCTCTGATCTCAGTCAATTTTATTTAAACAATTCAAAAATAATAATAGTAATAAAATTTACAACCATACTTATCCAAACATCGTATATCGATTGGATATTTATGTTTCAAGGTTCGTTTTTAAAAATTGAACTCTGATATAATCTCTTGGGTTTGGGCATTATACATAGATATGAGATGAAATTTCGTGTATATTAAAATAATTTTACAGAAAAGAATTAGAATGAGGTTAATTTTAGCCTACCTCTTTGTAATTGTGATGCCAATTGCCAATAAGATTGATTGTTGGGGTTTGGTGTCCCTCGCCATATAGGTTGGTAAAAAATGGCAGTTAATGGGGCCATCATTAAGCCCTTAATAGAGAGAGGGCAGCGCTATCCGTAAATCACCAATCACAAATTCTTTTTTTCTTCTTCTTTTATTTAGTTATTCGTTTAAAATTTGAACGATAAGAAGATAGTTAAAAAATGGATTTGTTAAAGCCATTATCCATATACCAAAAGATGGATTTGGTAAAGCCATTATCCACATAATAGTGACAAGGTTATGTTAAACCATAAGGGATGGGGGTGCTCCACTTTCCATCACTCACCACACTCAATCATGTTCCTCCACGTTATCGAATTTGGTTCCATCACTAATGATGGATTTTAGTGGGAGGGTGCCCATCGATGGTGATGGATTTTTTTAAATAATAAATTAACAATAATAATGCCATTTAAATAAAAAACAATATTTCTAGACATATTTTAGGTTACAACTTAAAAAAACATATAAAATAAAAAGATACATAGAGAAAACCTACTCTTCGTCTACACTTTATTGGCATGTATACGATCACGATCCACCATTTTCTTCTTTGGGCGGCTCAAACCTTCAAATTCGTTATACGCCTTCTCGAAAAAATCAATCGTGTCATCGTCAATAGACGAAGAGCTATTGGTGTCTAACGGAAACGAATCGGTTGGAAATTCTATTTTTATGCAAGAAAGTGGTATAAAGTTATGTATTTGCGTGGATGAAATATGTATTTGTGTGGATGGTATATATATAGTGCTTAATTTTTTTAAACACCCCCAAGAGTAACCTAACCCTCACAACGATAACTTTCAACGCGTGATCACCAGCACGCGTGATCACAAGGACCGACAGCGGTGTTCCACGCGTGATCATCCACGAACCACGCTAGTCACGGGGATCCCCACCCCTCTAACGCATAGCCCAAAATACGAATCTGTCTGGTCTCAACTTTCATATTTCAAATCAATACATTATTATATATATATCAATTGACAACACCTATTTGCGCCAATATAGTTTTCTAACTTTTGGTTTTCGCCATGATAGTTTCTTACATTTGCTTTTGGGACACTACACACACATCGATACACCAATAAGAGGAGGAATGAGAGAGACACCGAGAGGACAAAGGGAATCCGTCGAGGCTCCGGTGAGTATTCTGGCGCGTGAGTGGTACAAATCCGAGCATTAGAGCATGGCAAAACGTATGGCGGTGATCGATTGTCCGATCGTGCTATGTGAAGACGATAGAGAGAAAGAGAGGGACAGAGGCAGCTAGCCGGTTGTATCGTGGTGCCGATTTGTGGTGGTGTCTTGGTTGGCCGGAGTTCACCCAGTAGATTTCGCCACCACGTTTTCCAGCCAGCACGGGTGAGGTGGATGAGCACTGTGGTGATTTCAAACGATTAATGTGATGGTGGTTGACAGTGTTCTGGTGGTGGCGACTAGATTACGGTGTGGTGTTGGTGGCATTTTTATGGTGGTGTGGTGTGGTGTTGGTGGCTCTAGAGAAAATGGCTTTGGGCAGCATGGTTTGTTTACAACAAAGGACAACAAAACTATGGGTTTGCATTTGGTTTTTACACATGGGAATAGGTGGTTTCTAAATAGTTGGGTGGTCAAAAAATCACACATATCCCTCTTTCCTTCTGTAACATATTATTATTAAGTACTAGATGCTTTTTATTTTACATATTAAGCGGTTTAAATTTTATGCTAAAAGTTGTTGTAATTTACGTAGCAATTTAAACCGAGTTACTAGATTATGGCATTTAAATGTTTCAAAATAAATCATGTATTAACTATTGTGATGATAAATCATGTGTTAAGTATGTGATAAATTATTACTAAACTCAAAACAAATATAATTGCTCTTTTATAATATTTTTGTTGCTTTTAAAGATCATTCTAACAACAATTTTCATATTCACATATTTAATATGGACTAAAATAATTATGTTGGCAACTTACCAGTCCCATAACAAACTAAATAGATACTTAGTTTCCATTGCACACAAACACATTTTCACATGACCAATGTGAATAATTTATCAAGTTATTATCCTTTTAGTATAACTTTTCTAACATCATTTATCTTTACTGGATCGTAACATGATTGCTTTTTCACAAATATTTTTTTTGTATGATCAAAATACGGTTGTTATATGAATGTTAAAAAAATCAAATCTTTTTAGTATTTTTATTCTTAAAAAGAGATGTATTGAAAATCAAGTCTTTTGTATCATAGGCTATCGAGTGATGTTACCATTGTGGTACCGTGGCACACCACCTAACCGCTATTGGTGTTTGCTTCTATGTTTTTCGACAAATCAAACTGATAATGACCAAACTCATGCGGTGTTATGTTAGAAAAAAACCACCATACCTCCGCCGCGAAGCGCGGGGGAAAATCCTAGTTTGTATAAAAACTTCTTTTTTCCATTGGTGAACACACACATTCGTAAAATTTACTCCTAAAGTCCACTTATAGCCCATTTTGTGAGCCTCGAACCTGTATTGCTTTGGTGGAGATGAACACTAGGTTAACATGCCATCAGCATTATGATAAATAATTTACTTCATACATTGCCTTTCGAAAAAAGTTATTTCATATATTGAATGTCACTAGGTCAAAATGCCATCGACATTATGTTAAATAAGTTATTTCGACTCGTTATGTCACGAGATCAAAAGCTCCATGGCATTATGATAAACAAGTCACTTCAAATATTGAGTTTTATTACTCATAAATTCAGATAAACCTTATTACTGGCCATCTCAAGATTTTTAGTGGCCTGAATATGATAAAAATTTTGGGGTCCTCTACAAAATCAAGACTTATTAAATTAATAATAAATCTTCTTCAATTTTGATATATATAAAACAAGCCGAGTCTTGTAGAGCTAAGTGGGCATAAATGGCGTGGGCCGACTTTCAATTGGGTATAACACCTATACCTCTATAGTTAAAACCCACATACATGCGTAACGTGTGTATACTATTGATTTTATTATATTCTCCTAGTTTTTGAAACATTTCAAATCAACACATTTTTGAAAAAAAAACCCCCTTCTTCTTGGACCCGCCCGGTCTAGGGTTTTCACTCTGACCCGCTATTGCCACTCGAAAGCACCAAAAGGGCGGGAGACGGGACCATCGTTTGAAACCCTCATCTTCCAATTCATCCAACACTTTGATCGGAACGGAGCAATGTCATCAATCGGAGTCCAGCAACTCACCATTCTTGGCGAGTTCAAGCCCTTCGGCCTCATTGCTGAAGCTCTTGACGGTAAATCTGCTGACGAGGTCACTGAGGAGTATGACTACTTTCTATTCGATCCAGAAGTTACTAGACAGCGGGACGAAGCTGATTCTGATGACACTGAAGCCTCCTCTTCTTTGAGCGATCGTAGCGATCACGAGCTTTTCGTTAGAGGAAATCGGTAACTTCATAGTTTTTTAGTTGATTCACTTTCATTTTATAAATTAGAGCTTATCATTATGTTTATATATTGCTGTTTAAGAGTTATCGATAGGAGAACACAGATTAAGAAAGATTTGTTAGTTTTAATCCCCTAATTTTGCAGTTTACATGCTTTTTACAGTAGAAAACCCTAAATTATAATAAAACAGGTGTCTCATAATGAGAAATCAGTAGATTACTTGTTTGGATTTGACAAATCTTACTCTGCTAACCAACTTAGTTTGGTTGCGAACGCCGATTATGAAGGAGAAGCTGAACCAGGTTGTTTGCTCACCAGGTGTTTGATGAAATGCCTGAACTGATTAGAAGTGAAAGGAAACATAAGGAAGTTAGTTGTCTATTTGTTTTGGTCAGGATTTAAAGAAGTATTGATGATAAATCATGTTTCTATGATTGAGAACGAATTACCAAATTAGATTGGCTAAGTGAAGGAGTATTATGATTCATTGTACAAGAGCATTGATCTATTACTATCTTTACTAGATTATGCGTTGAAATTTTCATGTAAGGGTTGCAAAAAGACCTTCAAACTAAGGGGAGAAGGTTTAATCCTACAACTGTTTATCGTATCTATTGTTTTGAAAAAGTAGAAGAGGTTGTTTTAGAATCAGTTCTAACCATTTAAAGTTGGCACCATGCCAGAAGTTGCAATGGAATTAAACATAGAAAAAGAAAAAAAACTGGAAAGGTTGGACTGTTGGGGAAAAAGAATTTGAATTAGATGATGTTGCTGGAGCAATTCATATAGGATCTGATTTTGGAATTAGAACAGCACGCGTAAAGATGCTTTTAAGAATGAGGAAAAAGAAGTTGAAATATATGATAAGGATGAAACTTGAAAGGAAGATTTACGGTGAAGAGATTGACAAAGGAAAAAAAAAAGATTTATACGAGGAAAACTTGGCACATGTGAAAGCTGAAAAAATGGTTCATCTTGACAAAGATTACTTTTTCATAGAAAAGACTCTAATAGGAGTAGTTAGAGTGTAACAGTAGGAGTGAATCATGTACTTTTTAAAAAATTCGTCTATGTAATACAGATCATTTTCTTTACTATTAGTTTTTGCAGATCAATGCGTTATTTTTTATGCTTTGTTTTCTAATAGTTACTGTTTTTTTTTAATTTCAAACTTTTCACTAAATATGCACTTGCAATTAATGTAACAGGATAATATGGACAATAGGAGCAAGAGTGTACAAGAGATTCAGCTTACCTGCACCAGTTATCATGGTATCTCTTTCTTAGTCCATTAGTTCACCGTATACTTTGACATTGATTTCACTATGCTATTCATCATGCATTACTAGTAACTCAAATATTTCTAAGATGCCAATGGTTGCCTTCATTCTTGCTGTTGTTTAGGCCTGCTGGTGTCGTATGGGAGATTTGTCTGAAGCTCTTCTTTGTGTTCTACAAGTAGATAGTTTGACGATATATAGTGCATCAGGTGTGTAGAACTAATCTTTTTTTGCTGATGAAGTTTTATTGATAGATTATATAAAAACCTTTTTTTGGCAGGTGATACAGTATCTATCCCTATTCCTCGTGCTGTCACATCAATATGGCCTCTTCCATCTGGTCTACTTCTCCAACAGACAGACGGACCGAACTCATCAACACATTCTCTTTTTTCATCTTCAAGCCCATTACTCCATGATATACCCCGCTCAAAAAAAGACATGGGTTATAATAGTCCTCAACAATCTTTCAATCTAAGACGTTCATGGGATCATATGATCAAAGCAGATGGGGCTTCACTGTCTTCACATCTGATATTAAACGATCCACTAGAAGAACCACAGGTGTTTAAACTTTAAAACACTACAGTCTTCGGTTTTCTTCTTCTATTATTTTTTTTTTCTTATTGTCATTTGTTTAAATATTCAATTGTAATATGGTGTGGCTAGCCAATCCATATCGAGGAAAGAGGGAAGTTAAACATCATGAAGGAATTTGATGAAAAGACAATCTGGACTAGTGATCTTATTCCACTTATGGCATCCTATCATAAAGGTTTTTTACTCTCTGCTCCTTGCTTACCCTTTGGAAAGTTAGTCTGATTTTTATTTTCACATGATTGGAATATGGTTTTTCTTTCAGGAAAGTTACAACATTCGTTATGGACCGCAGAAGTTATAAATTCCAACCTTAAATCAGGGGATTCTTTTCTTCCTGATGCTATATTGTCTAAGAAGTTCTTTTTTCGACGAATATGGCAAGGGAAAGGGGCACAAGCAGCTGCAAGTGAGGTGACATATTCATCAATCTCTCTATGTAATGCGTTGTCATGTCTTCATATTAATAATTGAAATGAATTATATGCAGGTTTTTTTGGCAACAGATAGTGATGCCACTCCTGTTATTTGCTTCCTTCTTCAAGAACAGAAGAAGTTGCAAGCAGTGCGGCTTCAGTGTGTTGAAATGGATAATGATATTCTTTATGATATTAGACCCGACATGAGCTGGAGCATACCAGCCATCGCAGCAGCTCCTGTTGTTGTAACTCGTCCAAGGTAGACGATGTCTATTGTTATTTTATCTTTTATCTTTTAAATGACTTGGTAATTGGTATTGTAAAAAGATTGCTAAACTCTTTTGGTTTTTAACTTTCTCCAGAGTAAAAGTTGGACAGCTGCCATATAAAGATATTATTGTTTTGGCCCCTGACAGCACTCTTGTACTTTATGTAAGTCGGTTACGTTTGTTGCTCTTGCCATTGACTGGTTCTGATCAGTAACTTTGTTTCAAAACATAGACTAGTCATTGTACTTGATCTTGCAACACATGAAAGACATAGATATAACAGAATGGGACATATATCTTTCCTCAAAAGCTATGCAGTTAATATTGGTGATCGGTCCCCATGTAAAATACCGATGTCAAATATCGGTTAGATAATCGGTACCGATATTATCGGCGATATTGACCGATATTTTTCCGATATCAATTCCTTTCTTCTTAGTTCTACCATTCGTCTTTCTTCTTATTGATGCTATTAGTGTTTTAAGTCTTAATTGTTAAATCATGGTGTTTTAAGTCTTAATTATTTCCTACTTGCGACAATTGTTGTTTTGTAAGTTGCAAAAGGTTAATTTGTTTAAGGTAGGAGAGTATACTGAATTGTTAGTGTTAAATTGCGATATATATAAATTCTGCATGATATTAAAATTACCGATATCCCACCGCGATAAGCTATATCTCAAATATCGGTCCTTGACCGATATCTGATTTTATACCGCATTAATTGCATAGCTCAAAAGTTTAAAGTAACGTTTGCTTTTCTTATCTTATGAAATGTTAAATGTTTAATAGAGTAAATTACGTAGATCATCCTTGTGGTTTTCTTGAAGTTATAAATTTTGTCCTTTCATTTAAAAATCTATATGGATAGTATCTACTTTTGAGAATTGTAACACCAATGGCCATTTATTTGAATGGCTGTTAAAAGGTTCTATTAATTTCACTTTTCTTTCACTCATTCTCTTCTTGCCACCGGTCGTTTCAGCCACGCTTTATAGTTTATACCGCAGGTCAATTCACCACTATCCAACCTTATATAATATGCTTATTAACCGCATGACTCTTTTAATGTATTAGTCAGGTAAGCAATGCCTGCGTAGATATGTTCTTCAAGGGCATGCTGATGTTTTACATAACGTCAAGCCACTGGAAGCACCAACTGCTTTTCAAGATATGAAAGTTGTGGGATTGGCAGATGCTATTGAAGGGAGAGTCAATGTCATCTTACACAATGGACAGGTTTGATATCAGGTTACATGCATATATGTTCACTTGTTAAATATCACGACACACGTTCTTCATAGTTTGGTCTATTAATTTTTTTTATTGTTTGTATAGATGCTCAGATGTACGTTTCGTAGATACCCTTCTTCATCATTGGCAAATGATTGCATTGCAGCGATGGCTGAGGGACTTGAAGCTAATTTATACAATCACTTTACGGTTCTTGTTTGGGGAAATGGCGACTCAGCGTATCTATCTAGGGTGGATTCTCCTGTTGATTCTGAATGGGAGTCTTTTTCTGCTATTATATTAGAATTTTTTGGCAAAAAAAGAAAACTTCCTCAACCACATTCAGGTGCATCATGGGAGTTTCTCCTCCACAGCAGCTTTCATGAAAAGTATTCTAAATCTCATTTCATGAGTGGATTTTCTTCTAGAATGTCGCTTCAAAGTGATGAATCATGTTCTGCTTCCCAACAGCTGGATACATTCTATTCATCCGAATCTTTGATAGAGATCCTTGATTTACTACATGCAGTTTATGAAAGTCTGAAACTTAATCATCTTCGTAGAAGGTACATTTCATGTTTAGTTCATTTTTGCACAATAGTTTTTATCAGTGTTGGCATTCTAGACATAATATATGCTTTGCTATTGCAGGGATTTAGGTCTTCTTGTTGTTCTACTATGTGAAGTTTCAAAGATTTTAGGTGAAGATGGTTACCTGGATTATTACATACGTGACTTTCCCGCTCTTTGTAGAAAGTATCGCATTCAAAAAACATCAGTATCACAAAAAAATCCTCTCAGTTTGTTTAGGTGGCTTGAAAACTGTCTGCGAAACGGATGTACTGCAACCAGCATTACTGATCTTCCATCTCTTATGCGTAAAGATGGAAATTCTGTTGTGAGTTGGGCTAGGAAGATAGTTTCATTTTACAGTGTGTTATGTGGCGGAAAAAAAATAGCGAACGAGTTGTCATCTGATGTTTATTGTAAGTTTGCTACTGGATCAGCTAAGAGTCCTGAGGAGCTAACTGTTCTGGCTATGGTTGGAGAAAGATTTGGATTGCAACAACTTGACTTACTGCCTGCTGGTGTATCTCTCCCCTTACGGCATGTAAGTTATGCTACGAAACTTGTATGCTTAAATAAATTTTTAATGAGTAAACTGCCAATTTTGTTGCCATGTAAGTTATGTTACGAAACTTGACTTACTGCCTGCTGGTTTCAATTTTGTTGCCATTTTCATCCAAAAGCTAAATCTGGTCGGATTTTTTCAGTTAACATCCAGCTTTCTGTCTTTTTCCTCCCTTTTAATGAAGGGCAAAATGGTAGATTTTTTTTTAATTCGTTTTAATAAAACGTTAAAAGACCATTTTGCCCTTCACTAAAACGGAGGAAAAAGACAAAAAAGCTGGATTTTAACTGAAAGATCTTACCAGATTTTGATTTTGGATGAAAATGGCAACAAAATTGAAACCACAGGGATCCGAATTCAAAAGGTTTGAGTTTTGGACTAAAGTGACCAAACCTTAGGGACCATTTTGACAGTTTACTCGTTTTTCAGAGTAAGATGCCATGTTCGTCCCTGAGGTTTGGCCAGTTTTGCGATTTTCGTCCTGTTTTTCCGCATCTGGATCCAAAAGGTTTGAAATCTTGCCATTTTCATTAGGCTCGGTAACTCCATCTATTTTTCTCTGTTAAGTCAGGGGTAATTCTGTCTTTTTTTGTTAACTAAGCGATTCAGTCTTTTTCAGGTGTATTCCGTCTTTTTACATAAAGTGAAAAAGACCGAATTGCCCTTTAAGTTAACAAAAAAGACGAAAATGTCCCGACTTAACTGAGAAAAATGGATGAAGTTAACGAGCTGGATGAAAATGACAAGATTTCAAACCTTTTAGCGGAAAAACAAACCTTTGGATGAAAGTCGCAAAACTGGTCAAACCTCACGGACGAAAATGGCATTTTACTCAATTTCTAATCTTGAGTGGCTAATTTTGTATTGTGGTTGGTGTAAAAAATATAGGTATTGGACAAGTGTCGGGAATGTCCGCCAACCGATTGGCCTGGTTCTGCATATGTTCTTCTTGGCCGGGAAGACCTCTCTTTGTCACACGCTAAAAAATTCACGGAAATGAATTCTTCGAATAATGTGACTTCTGTTTCTATGTCTACACCTTACATGCTACATCTACATCCGGTTACTATTCCTTCTTCAATTACTGATGTGAATGGATCGGATGATTCCAAACGTGAGGATACTGATTCTGTGGATGAATCTACAATTGATGGCATGGAGCATATTTTTAACTCTAGCACACAGTTGCGATATGGTCGCGATCTCCGACTTAATGAGGTCTTTTTGGTTTATTCATGTGGATTTATATTTGTTACATGTTTTGTTTGTTTCAATGTTCTCTTATGCTTCGTTCTTGAACTTGTGTTGTCAGGTTAGACGTCTTCTATGCTCTGCAAGACCAGTGGCAATTCAGACACCAGTTAATCCTACTGCCTCTGATCAGGAATTCCAACAGGTAATCTTGCCTACCTTGACGGAGCTCATACGCGTAGCTTTGTTTGATGAAGTGGAAGTTATGTATTAAATGAACCTACATACTTATACCTTCAATGTATTAATTTTGGTGAGATTGCATGTCTATCTCAGACAGGACTTGCAATCCTGATCATATTTATTTTTTTTATTTTCTATTTCTGTACAGGCTCAGCTATGGCAACTTGCTCAAAGGACAACTGCTCTTCCTATAGGTCGTGGTGCGTTTACCCTTTCAACTACATGGACATTGTTAACAGAGGTAATGCCTTGAGAAATGGTTTCTGTTTTTGCGTTCTTTTTACTGTGTACCTGCAGTGATTACCTAAAAGAGCGTTCTTATTACTGTGTACCTGCAATGATTACCTAAAACAAACAGTTAACAATCTCTTTTGGAATTCCCTGCAGGCGCTTCCTGTTCCGAAATTGATATTAGCTGGCCGACTGCCTACCCAAAAGAATGCAACTGTATTATCATTACTACCGTTTCTTTATTTTGTAACTTAAACCTGGATTCTTTGTATTTTGTTTTCAATCATACTCTCTTCATGCCTCTTAGGTTAACTTGGATCCAAGCATAAGGAATATACAGGAGCTCAAATCTTGGCCCGAGTTTCACAATGCTGTAGCTGCTGGATTACGGATGGCACCTCTCCAGGTTTATTCTTTATTACAAAAGTATTATAAAACTTAAAGATTAGTATTGTAAAACCTAATCATACTTTAATTGGCATGTAAGCGTGAGAAAATATAGACATTTGGTTCTATATTTTAACGATTATAACAATTAACAAACAAATAACCTTGATGGAAACCACATTTCAAAATGTACATATTTAATCTATTTAAATTTAAAGATTAGCTCAGACTAATAAATGAATCATAAATTTAAATCTAATAATTATTAAAATTAGGGTAATCATAGAATTCTAGTAATATGAGAAGTAAACACATTTTTCTCTAAAGTTAGTTTATTTAAAGAAAAAACCTCTCACATCCGATTCTGCATTCCTATCTTTATCTTACTCACAAACACTTATTTTATTGTTTTGTCTCGGTTTTATACACTCACAAAATTACATAGATTGATGAATAGTTACCCTCTAAATATAAAGGGTCACTAATGTGTTTATCAATTTTTTCTATGTTTTAGTTGTAACTCATTCTGGATTTTAGTAACCCAAATCGCTATTTTCAGGGTAAAATGTCAAGAACTTGGATCATGTACAACAAACCTGAGGAACCAAATATTACTCATGCAGGCCTTTTACTTGCACTGGGATTACACGGTCACCTGGATGTTTTGACTATAACTGATATATATCAGTACTATGCACAGGTATTGTGTCATCATTGCTATCTTTTTTATATCTGTTTTTGTATTATGAGTGTTCGTTTGTTTTCTACCGAAATATAGATGCTCAGAAGTATTAGGTGGTTTCCAATTTCAGAATGTTTGACGAGTTAACAAAGGAAATCATTTCAACAAATTTTCAGTTTGATATACTCTGCAAATTAAATGTTTTCATTATCTTAGGAACATGAAAGCACGACAGTAGGACTAATGCTTGGACTTGCTGCATCTTATAGAGGAACAATGCAGCCAGCAATATCAAAGGTTAGTCATGTGGCTTTTGTACCATCAGTTTTTTATGTTATACCATGCTTCATCATGATCAGAATATCAAATAGGGATTTTTGTATTCTTACTTGGGGAGTTTTTATTTTATTTTTTCGAAGAATTGTAACCTACTAAAAGTCTAAAACAGATGAGCGTCATTTACCGGCTTTATCTCTAGATTTTAGTTCATGTCACCTACTTTCTTTATTGTTAATTCTACTGCTTTATTTTCTATGTAGAAATTATTTTTTCGTCACTAGTAAGAAAATAATTTTCAAGTTTCACTGTTAACTCTTGTTAGCGAATTAACAGAAATCTAGTGTTCTATTGTTATCTGTCAAGTGTTAGCCTAATCGTAGCTGGATCTGTTTTTATGTGAAAGTATGAAGCAGTGAACGTTCTGTCAGTATTAAGAAAAAACTCATTTTCTGATTTGCTTGATGAACTGTGGGAGCATATAGTAGAACTAAAGTGCAATGCTTTAGCATCTATATTTTGTTTTTACATTTAGACTTGCTGCTGATGCTTTAAAATGCACCCACACCATTCTTTCTTGCAGTCGTTAAATGTACACATAACAGCTCGCCATCCATCTTCCTTCCCGGAACTGGAATTACCAACCCTTCTGCAGGTAATTAGTATGAAAAAAACTAGTTTGTTTTTATAGTGAAACTAGTAGCTTCTAATTGTTATATAATCAATTTTCAGTCAGCAGCGCTTGTCTCAGTTGGGCTTCTATACGAAGGATCTGCGCACCCCCTAACAATGAATAATTTTCTGGTAGATGCTGTTCCTACTTGTAGAATCTGAGAAATTATTCTAAAATTTTGCATTTGTTAAGTTAGCCCTGAAGTTTCACGGATCCTTGACAGCAGTTCATATTTTGCATATCGAATGAAAATGATGCAGTTTCCTTTGAGAACTTATAAAGCTAATAAACTTTTTCAGGGTGAGATTGGTCGTAAAAGTGGAGGCGATAATGTACTTGAAAGAGAGGGATACGCTCTATCTGCTGGATTTTCCTTGGGACTTGTTGCTTTGGGTTTGTTCTTTTCGGCTAATTTTTTGATCTCCTTGTTTGACCGTTAGAGATAAACCATAACCCAATTTGCCCTGTTCGTTGGTTACTGGATCGTCAAACTTTCTGGATATCCTAGTTGTTTCTTACCATGTTCGTTCTGATTGAAGGTCGTGGTCTCGATGGGATCGGCGTCATGGATATGTTAGTTGATCAGTTGTTCCAATATGCTGGCGGCAAAGATATCCACCATGTAAATGCTGTTTAGAAGTGTTCATCACATTCGATATAATTATAGTTATTCATACTCGTTTCACTTCACCTTTTAAGATTTATAAAATCACGAATCCTTGTGCATGACTTTGTTGTTTTGGCTTTATCAGGAAAGACCCCCTTTTTGCAACGGATCAATAGATGATCACAATCGTGGATCTGGGCAGGTTGTACAAACCAATTTTAGATTATTGTTGTTCAGATATGTATACTCATCATCACGTGTGCTATTATAGATGATGGATGCAACCCAGATTAACGTTGATGTAACTGCACCTGGAGCTATAATTGCTTTGGGTCTAATGTACTTAAAGGTAAATCTTCTGCAATATGGCTATATCAGGGATTGTGAGGTTTAAATATTGTATAAATAGTTCTCATTTTTCACTACTATTGATGGCAGAGTGAATCACAAGCGATTCTATCCAGGCTTTGTATCCCACAAACACGTTTCGAATTGCAATACGTGAGACCCGATTTTATAATGCTTCGTGTCATTTCTCGTAATTTGATATTATGGAGGAGGTAAGTGCTATTAAAATGCATACCATACAGTCATACACGCTTGGTTTTAAAAAGCAAGAGGCTCACAAAAGCGACGAGGTTTAAAATTGAGGCGCGAAGCGCAAAGCGCAAAAGCGGTGGGCTTTTCGTACCCGAGGCGCAAGATGTTTATATAGTTCTTTTATATATCCCATACATATCCCATAGGTTTTTAGCTTCCTTTAACCAAAATATAGCTATAAGTAAGGCTTTTATACCATTTTAATTACATGTACAAGTCAAAAAACCCAAGGGACAACAATTTTATGCAGTAAAACGCCTAAGTTACATGAGGCGCGCGCCTCAGGCCAAAAAGCCCACAAAAAACATCAAAAAATGAGCCTTTTGGTCGCTTCCTGTAATTACACAGGGCGAGAAGCAAAAAAGCCCCAGACCCTGCGCCTTGTTGCGCCTTGGCGCGCCTAGGGCGCGCTTTTTAAAACCAAGCATACACGAATATTTTTGTACGTGGAGATCTGCATCTACGTTAACACGTTGTTGGTTTCAGGATTCATCCATCAGAAGATTGGATTCAGGGTCAGATACCAAAAGTTGTTTTAGATGGTGTTAAAGGCCTCAAGAGTGAAATGGACGATGATTCTGATGATATGGACAGTGAAGCAATTGCTAAAGCATACGTGAATATTGTTGCTGGCGCATGCATTTCACTTGGTATGTAATCCTTATATATACATATGATTGCTAAAGCATACGTGAAATTATTTAACGTATTACTGTTGCCAGGGTTGAGATTTGCTGGTACCAAAGATGGAAGTGCACATGACTTGCTCTATAGTTATGCTGTTGCCTTTCTGAATGAGGTATGGTATTTCACTGTTTCTCGGAAACTGACTTCCGTATTTCTTCTTTTTAGTTGTTCCAACTTCTTATACATACATATGTTACAGATAAAGCCTTTATCTGTTAAAAGTTTGCATGGATTTCCAAGAGGGCTGTCTCAATATGTTGACAGGGGTACATTAGAGACTTGCCTACACCTCATTGCTCTTTCTTTGTCTGTGGTAAGAGCATGCAATCTGCTTATTTATTTTGTCATATGGTATTAAATTTATTTTACACCTTATATTTGACATATGTTGAATAATAGGTTATGGCTGGTTCCGGGCACCTACAGACTTTTAAATTGTTGAAGTTTTTGCGCTGTAGAAATTCAGCCGATGGTCATATCAACTATGGCACTCAGATGGCTGTAAGTTTTCTCTTTTAGCTTGTTTATGATTTGTTAAGAATTCATATATAGTTAATTAATTATAGTAGTTGCTGCTCAAATTGTGTGACCAGCACATGCTATTGAGATATAACACAGTGAGCTGATATATGATTATATTCTTGTACCAGTATTAAGCCCCTGCGTTGCAGCGGTTGTTATAAAACTGTGTTAAGTAGTAGCAATATTATACCATTGTCAGCGACCACCAACACCGGAAAAGCTCGTAAAAACAAAATAAATAAAAACAGGAAAAAGTAATGTCGAGCGAAAAGCAGACGTAAAATCTTTTAATCACGCATGCTCGTTGCTGAGAATTAAACCGAAACATAAAACATAGAAAAAATGACCAAGTCTATCCAGGACCCCCGTGTTGGACGAACTTGTCAAACGCAGAAAAATAGATGTGACGCGAAAAAATGTTGAACCCCACACGCACGTTGCGGTGCGTTAACTCACAAAATTTAGAACGAAACGGAAAATTTGGGAAAGATGAAAAGTATGGTGGACCAAAATTGAAAATAAAAAAGAGTTGGGATTAAATTGCAAAAGATGAAAAACTTTGGGTTAAAAGTAAAAAAACAAAGGGTCTAAATTGCAAAATTGAAGTTATTTATTAATTTTAGATAAAGATAAGGATAAAAATAAGTGATATCTATATATTGGTTATTAATTAATATTAATATTAAAAGAAATTTATTAAACAAATATAAATAAAATTTATGAGGTTGAAAGAGAAAATGCCATATGGCATTATTTGGAGTCTTTTATTATAAGTTAGATGAGTTCTGTGTAACTTGTTTTCATCTTTTGAAATGTTAACGTGTTCTTGATTTTTTTTTTTACATGTGCTCCGTTCAGGTGAGCTTAGCTATTGGTTTCTTGTTCCTTGGGGGTGGAATGATGACCTTTTCAACTAACAACAGCTCTATTGCTGCATTGTTGATAACCCTTTATCCACGCCTACCCACTGGACCAAATGACAACCGCTGCCACCTTCAGGCATTTCGACATTTGTACGTCATTGCTACGGAAGCTCGTTGGGTTCAAACAGTTGATGTGGACACCGGACTACCAGTTTATGCTCCTCTCGAAATTACAATTAAGGAAACCGAGCATTATGCAGAAACAAGTTTCTGTGAGGTCACTCCTTGTATTCTCCCCGAACGTTCCCTCGTAAGTATCCATTTTTTTCCTAATGTTGATTCACTAAATCATGCATTCATGTGTTCTTCAACAATGAAATTTCTTGATGTTCAATATCTTGCAGTTGAAAACCGTCCGAGTTTGTGGTCCTCGTTACTGGCCTCAAGTAATTGAGCTTAATCCTGAAGGTGAGAATATACATATTACGTAACACGTCTTTTTGTTAATAGCTTATTGATCGTTCAGATGCTTATTGATCTACAGAGAAACCATGGTGGAATTCTGAGGACAAGAATAACCCGTTTAAATCTGGTATCGTTTATATTAAACTTAAAGTAGGAGCTTGTTCGTATGTAGATGACCCCATAGGACGGCAGTCTCTGCTTTCAAGGACAATGCACAAGGTCAAACCCTCAATCCTCGTCATTTCCACATTAATTCAAATACTGTCTCCTAATTTTGTTTTAATAAAACTGAACGCACTTAATACAGGTGTTTGGTTTGGCAAGTTTGAAAGCTTGTACTCTAGGCAATAATGACGATGATGCTGCAGTAACCGTTAGTCAGCTCGTCAGTACCTTTTCATCAGATCCCAGCTTGATTGCTTTCGGTGCTCTGTGCTGTGATCCTTCTTGGAACATCAAGTACGTATGCACACTCCAAAGCTCTCATAAAACTTTTTTAAATTAGGCAGGGCCGAGCCCGAGCTCGATTAGGCTCGAACTCGGCTCGTTATGTTTTTATGAAGCTCAAGCTCGAGCTTGGCTCGGTTCGAGCCTACTTTTTTGAGCTCGAGCTCGGGTCGCGAGTAAAACTTAAAGCTCGAGCTTGGCTCGACTCGGCTTGAACTATTTTGAGAACAACCTTAAACGAGCTAAAAACTCAGCTCGAGCTCACTTCAACATAGCTTAAAACGAGCCAAAGCTCGGCTCGAACTCGGCTCATCAATATTATCATCATTATTAATATATTATATATAAAAAAACTAAAATTTTGCATGGGCTCGTTTAGGCTCGCGAGCCTGAAAGAGCTTTGTATATGAGGCTCGAGCTCGGGCTCGATAACAAAACGAACTCTATTTCAGGCTCGAGCTCGGGCTCGGGGTCGATAAGGCTCAACTCGTTCGAGCTTTAAACCGAGCCGATCACGAGTAGCTCTCGAGTCTCTAGGCTTGTTTACGCCCCTACTCTTAAGCTTTTTGGCGCCAATTGATTATTATGCGTTCTTGCAGATCTGATTCCGATTTCCAAGAGTTTTGCTTACAAGTGTTATTTGAGTGTGTGAGTAAGGACAGGCCAGCACTTTTACAGGTAAATACCTGTTAGTAAATGAGCTTGAATAATGATATATATATAGCTTTATATAATACCACACATTGTACGTATGCAGGTCTACTTGTCATTGTACACAACCGTCGAGTCTATGGCAGATCAGGTTATCAACGGTACACCGATTATAAACGATTCTCAATTTCTCCCCAGTTTAAAGGTAACATTTATTTCCCTAGATCTCTATTCTGTACGATTTGAAATTGTGACTCAACCTATGTTGTCAAAAGCGCAAAAAGCGCGCGCCTAGGCGCCCGGGCGCCGCGAGGCGCACCTATAGCGCCTGGTGGTAGCCTAGGCGCAAAAATGTTTTTTTTTTTTTTGAAAAAAACGCTGCTGAGGCGCAAAAAGGCGCGCGCCTAGGCGCAAAAACGGTGCTGAGGCGCAGTGGATAAGCAGGAAAACTGAAAAAAATGAAACCGAGTGCGCAAAAACCGCTTCACGCGGGCCCGGGTTTTCGGAGCTGCATTCGTGTCCGCAGGACATGCGGGCAGGCATGAGTTCAACCAAATTCCAGCTCAGAAACTCATTTTATATGTGGAATCTTATTTATTTTCAAAGCATAACATATTTTTTATATTTTTTCTCTATGTGCGCTTTTCTTAAAAATGCCCACGTTTTTTTTGCGCCTTGCGCCTAGGCTCCGGGTGAGGCCGATGCGCCTCGCCTGCGCCTTGCGTCTTTGACAACATTGGACTCAACACTTTATTATACACACAGCTTGCACTAGCATACAACGAAGCTCTACTGAAAGGACGACTCTCGAGTTCAAGAGGTAGCATTGTTCAATCGACATTTTTAGGTTCCCTCAAAAAGCGGGTAGAAGACCTTCTAGAATATTCTCCATCATTGACAGTCAACATACATGATTACTTTAGATCAGGTAAATGGCCAGCAAGTGATGAAAATCCACAGGATGATGATAACCTCTCCACTCTTCTCTCATGGTATATTCAGTGGTACAGTGTACCGCCACCGTCCATAGTTGAAGCTGGTACTAAGAAATTAAAGTCCATCCAAACACCATCTTTAGTTCCTCTTCTACGTTTATTGTTTCCCGTCACCAACATCCAGGCAATTAAGGAAATTGCTGCGTTTTTGCTCTCTACTTCAAAGACCAATAGATCAACCTTGTCTGGTAGTGGTTAGTGATTTTTTATATAATATGCTCTGCATAAATTATGTGTTGTATTCATGTTAGTTTATTAGTTAATAGAGAATTTAATTTGTTTTATGTAATTAAAACTAAAATTGTGAAAAGTAATGACATTTTATGCGATTGAATCCTACAATGATAAAAAGTACTATAAGCTAATGTGTTAGATGGCGTAAAACATGCTATAAGAAGGAATACTTGTAAACGACAAGCTAATTATCTTATTAGTGTGTTTGGATTTGCAAGTTTATACTGATTATGTGATTCTTTTCCTAAACTTTTTCTATGATTATTTAAGGGTTATGAGAGGTAGCAAGACTCTTTATCTGAACTACGAAAAGTGTATATCTCGAAAGTAGTTGAGGGTTTTAGTCTTATAGTAGACGTTGGTTTAGTAGGGTGTGAGTTGGTGGTTTCTGAAAAAGTAAATTGAAGTTAAACTAAACTGATTTAGTTACCCTTTTATTGTTTTAATTTACTTAAAAAAGCTTGTCCTCCAATAGTAAATGTGTAAAAGACAAATCCAAATCTGTATAGCTAGTAACGTCATAAAATTATAAAATTGTTGCATTCTACTGAATTCACATAAGTATTTTGTTATTAAACTAGTTACTCTCAACATTCATAGTTGAAACAAACAAAGATAAACTGATTGTTGTGGCGTCAAAATGAATTTTTCATGTTAATGTAGAGATGAGTAATAAGGTCTTCAATTTGGGTGCTTCAATCTTATGTGGGACCGACCAAGTTCTTATAGGAGTAACAAGCTCAAAATCACATCAAGATGTTTCTTCAAGCCAAAGCCGAACCTAAATCCATATCTTAGCAAAATGTCAAACTATGAATTTAAAAAAGGTGTCACTTTTAAATAATCTTTCCAAATAACCAGTAGGCAGTAATAGTAACAAAAAAATATTAAAAAAAATACTTTTGTGTCCCAAGAACAATTTAAAAAAATACATAAAAAAACCAATTTAAAAAAAATACATCATATAACATGGACCAATTTTAGTTTGAAGAAATACGTAATTATTTGTTTTAGGAAGTAAAGGAGGTGACATAAAAGTTACAAAGATATAAAAAAAATACTAATAGCATATAAAAACACGTATGTTCTGCTAATCTCATGGTCATGGATGCCCCCTCTGTCACACCCCAACCGATTGCGGAATCATCGGGGCGCGGCACTGAGCGAAACAGATTGTCCAGAAGTTTCCACAACAACTATTATTACAAATTCAGTTCAATGATACGTCCCATACCGTATCCCAAATAAATAAACAAGTTATCATAGAAGCAACTAGGCAAATAAATTCCGTTCCGACAACTCAGATTTAATTATTACAAACCAATTGAATAAAAGTATTGCTTGAAGTCATTAAGACTTATCCGGACAAGATCTACAGACAGCTAATGCCATAGACCCCGGATCGGACAACTCCAACGGCTCCATGGCAATTGTTTATTTGCTTCTAGAGACCCCTAGGTAGACCACGACCTACATCTATTCGTTGGCCTCTAGAGCTTTTATTCTAGCCTCGCTTCCCTAGCAGATAAGCATCCTAATTACCTGTCACATACGTTAGAATATTGTCAATACATAAATGTAAAGGTGAGCATACAAGTTTGATAATAGCATATAGAGTTCGAATAGTTTACGCATAACCAGGCACGTACACAGAGGAAAACGATGCATGTTAATTATCGACATGGGACCATCGATACCAATGACTGTGGGTTGACCGTCCGAGACGGTTCGCAATACATGATTACCACCGTAATCCATGCAAGTATTTGTCCTTAACAACCCCCGTGTGAACGGGTGCTGAGTCCAAACTATAGTACTATGTTGCTAAGGCAGGTAGATAGCATTCCACGTGTAAACATAATAAACAACATTCATTTAGTCAAGTAGCACATGCAAATGGTCAGCGTTCAAATAGTTTGTGTTTGATTGTGATTTGATAGGTAACGTATGTAACACCCAAAAGTGCTAAAAGCAAAAAAAAAAGGGATCGAGTATACTCACAGTGATTGATTGTGGATTGAAGGGAGCGCTGAGAGTAAGATTAGCCTGAATAGTTCGATAGCATAACGATAAGTAACGCGGGCAAGTAAACAAGTATGGATGGGTCGAATGGGCTGGTCGATCGAACGGCATGTTCGATCGGACGACCCGTTCGATCGGCTGGTATAACTGTTTGGACAGTCCTGTTCGATCGGCCGGTTGGCTCGATCGGCTGGACCATTCGAGTGGATTGTTTCTTCCTCTGGTGTGTTTGTGTTTGAGGATTTGAACTTTTGAAGTTTTCGTTGCAGCATTTGAGAACACTGAAGTGTTCCTACCTTTCAAGTCGGTCGATCGAGCGGTTCGCTCGATCGGCTAGCTCACTCGATCGGCTAGGAACTTCAGGGGTGGTCCTCCACTGAATGTCACTCGATCGAACAGTCTGTTCGATCGACTGACATTCCCTACTATGAACGAATTGTGAAAACGATTAAGTGTTGAAGCATAGTATCTCATGATCCGAACAGTAATGTTTACCAATCGAGTGACCCATTCGATCGAACATTACTTTGTCAATACTATACTTCAAAAGTTTGGAAGGGTGGGACGCCATGTGCTAGCCGATCGGCTGGTCCGGTCGATCGGCTGGTGTGTCCGATCGGCTGGTCCGGTCGATCGGCTGGTGTGTCCGATCGGCTGGGCTGTTCGAACAGCCTAGCCGTTCGGCCAGCATTTCTGACCTGGTCGGCCTTTCGTCTAACACTTGGCTGTTTGTTTATTTGTCATTCTTCCAAGGTAACTTGACAACGTGTTTGTAACACCTCGAATTTTTGTGTCCAATGATGTGTTAACACGTGTCATTTGTTTACACGTGGCATCTATAATAAATAAAGGACTAATTTTGACAAACCTTGAAAGTATATAAATTCGAGGGTTATAAATGTCAACAAGGGTAAATATACTGTATAGTATCCCTAAATAATGCTTAAACCTTCAAACGAATAAGTTATAAATCGTACAAATATAAAACGCGGAAGAAAGTGAGAGATTACAAACTACAGGGGTTAACTGTGTCAACATGTTTAATAATACCTCTGAGTGACCCTTTAACGTTCCCAAGACTTTGTAACGGTATTATACCCTCACTAAAATAATATATATGAATTTCGCGAAGTTTCGATATGAAACGAGAAAGTTACGATCGAATTCGTAGAAGAAGGGTTAAAAGCGTCAACAGTGAAAGTTAAGGCTTTCCAAAATAAATAATAAATAAACCGGGGACTTAATAATGCGGGAAATTAACACGAGGCCCCTATCGGTAAATAACCGAGGGCCAAACCGCAAAGTTACCCCTTCAGAACCGAAAGGCCAGGTGAATCATTACGAAAGATTTCGTTATTAATGGCCCGATTCTGTAATGATTATAAAAGATTTGAAAAATTCTGAAAATATAGCCCCACGCGACCCGCGTAAGGTTTCAACATAAGTTGAGGCGGGCCGCGAGCCTCCTCAAAAACGCGTCTGATTCTTAACCTTTAGGCGACCCGCGTAAAAGAGCATGGGAACTCCCATGCGGGTCGCGTAAAGTGCCCAGATGCAGAAAAATGGTAACTACTTGGCTTTTGGAACTTGTGAACGATTATGCATGTAATTATGGGGCATGGGCACCCTACAAATGACCCATACATGTAGGGGACAACTACCCATCAGCTCTGGACTGATAGTAGTGCTTGAAATGATCATGAGTTGCCTTCTTTGGCTATAAATAGCCACTTCTTGTGCATTACCAATCACACAACTCAAAAACACTTATAACTGATCATTCAAGAGCTCTCTAGCTTTCCCTTCTGTTCTCTCATCAAGAGTTAACTTCTGTAAGTCGTTCATAACCATTTTGGTTCCACATTTCCATAGTTATAGCCTATAAACGCAACCGTCGTAACTAACGGTTGTCATTGCAATATCTTGCAAACGATTCAGTCTTATGACGAATCAAAAATGGTTATGAGTTGGTATTTATGTGGGTATTAAACCTCTAAAATGGTTCCCCCTGATCACCACTCTAACTATGTCAAATATCGAGTCAAACGCGCGGTTAAAAAGTCAACAGAAAGCTATTTTAGCAATTTAAGCGTAATCTGTGATATATATGTTATGGAACCTGTTTTGACAATCATAAAACATGATAATATGTATATCAACATGTTTGCGCTCGTTTGAATCGATCATTTACCATATAGAACCGGTTCGGAACCGAAAGTCGCAAAAGTTTGACTTTTGCTTTGACTTCAGTTCTGACCCGTTTTAGTGAGGTATAAATATACCTTAGGACTCTCTTAGGACCAGGTCACATGTTGGCATACGCCTCTGTGGTCGGTTCATGAGTTATCCGAGCCTTTTACGTATTTCCGTCATTCGCCTAAAAGTTGACCGTAACGGCCTTTTAAAATTAAAACGAGTATTTCAGACACGTGAACGGACCAAAACCTTGCTTAGTAAATTATAAGCATGTCCCTGAAGTTTCACGTCAATCCGAGGTCTAGAATGAGAGTTATGCTAAAAGGCGCACTTTTAAGAAAGTTTTGAATTTAACGGCGCAATTAGCATAACGCTCATCTAACCCAAGTTTTCGGCACCAAAACTTTTACCCACTGTGGTAAAATAATATTTTGGGAATTTTAAAGATTTTTAAAAATTTTTACCTTGCTCATAACCTGCGGTTATGGCTACGGTTCGGTAAATACCGAATATGCCCTTTTTGGCCAAAACGGGAGTTCTACAAGGTCTTTTGACCCGATTCCAGTTGCTACTAACTTTAAATAATAAATAAAGTATTTTAAGCTTTATAAACTGTTCGGGAAACTCAGATTTCCTGTAGAACTCGAAAATCCCTTTTAAAGTCTTTAAAATGACCGAAAAGCCCCTACGGGGCATAATATAAACTTAAACTCGTTACGGGCATTACGGAAGGTATCCTACTGATACCAAAATACTTTTAAGGCATATTGACTTAGGAAATAAGCGTACGACTCTTATGATTAACCGTTTCGCCTATTTGCGCACACGGTACGGCCCACGGAACTAGTTTTCGTGCAATAGCCGATATGGGTCAAATTATATTATTTGAACCCCAAAATCCAGGGTATGAACTATAAACCCATATAAAACAAGTCTCTGAACTTGTTGGGTCCAAATCATACTCCATTCACGGTTTTCGCCTTTTCGTGCGAATTAACCATATCTATATATCGGAATCAACCGGTTTAAGCTACGGCTAATACAAGGACCGTTAGGATTCTAAGAGGTTAATTAAAACCTTCGTTCCAGATTAGGAGCCCCAGTAAAAGCTATCGGTGACTTGATCTTAATTAAGGATTAATACTTGCAAAGGTAAATACTTTTGACTTATTTCCCCTATATGGGCTTGGGTTACGGTATATTAATACCGCTTGATTGAGCATCATATTCATCCATCGCTTAGGTGGATAACTAAATAATATGATCGGCTCATTTAAATAGTTTTGTTGCTTATAAGCCTTTGGGGGGTTTAATGACCGTTGTCCCGGATATCCTCGGCATCATTTTACGAAATGGCCACGACCATCGACATCCCGGTGTAGGCGTACACCCGGTATAAAGTGTCGACATTAAAACTAAAAGACGTAGCCGTTGGTTTTCATACTACGGTTTTACGCAAACGTGGTGTGTCTATAAATCTTTAACCCGGCACGACCCGGGCTACTGAACGCATAAAAGAACATGTAAAACGTTCACAAGATCATTATGAATTTTCCCAAGTTATAAAAGAGTTTGTGCCTTGTGCATTCAAATCAATTTTAATAAACATTTTCAAATGTGTCAGTTGAATGTATTTACCAGTGTAAACTGACGTATTTTCCCCAAAAAGATTAAGTGCAGGTACCTAAACGTAATTGGCTGGTATTAGCTCCCTAGCGTCGGGATAAGCCTCGCAAGCTTGATTGCAGTATCTAATGGAACAATACTTTACCTTTATTTACGATCCACTGTGGATATTCAACTCTGTAATACTTGGATATTATAATCAGAGGTTGAAATTATATATTTAAATTATGCTTCCGCTGTGCATTATATAATTGTGTGGTTTGACTATATTGTTGCCAACATCGTCACGGTAATCCCCCACCGGGCCCACCGGTGAGACACGTGGAAATCGGGGTGTGACAGGTTGGTATCAGAGCCAACATTGAGTGAATTAAACACTATCCTATTGTGTTTAATCTCAGTGACACAATTGCACATACTTGAGTCTAGACAAGAACTTAGGACAAATTCGGATTAATACTCCTTTTTGTCTTTATTTTTCGATTTGATTTTTAATAAGTTTTGGAGCAGGAAAATGCCACCTGTTATATTCCGAGGAAGAGGAAGGGGACGAAGAGGCCGAGGAGAAATCGTGACACATCACGATAGCGAGGCTGGACCATCTGGTACAAGACATCCTTCGATGACACGAAGCGAAGAGCCACAACGAAGAAGAGATCTTTACGAACCAGCGAGGCATTCCACTTCGCACAGCTCAACACCATCCTACCGGCACTCCTTTGGGCCAGATTCAGAAAATAACCCCAACAACCCACAACCTTCCTTCATACCTCTACAACGTTCGGTTTCGCACCGAAACTACGACGACCCTAGTCCATACTACGTAGCTCAGTTTAATCCGGCTGACTACATACAGGAACCTTCAGATTTTGTTCCACTAGGGCCACAAGACCATTTTTCTGAAGACCCTATGGAGGAAGATGAGGATCCAACTGAACCAGCTCGTGGTACGCCCACGCATCCGATAGAAGTATCTGATGGATCTTCATATCATGGTCCACAGTATCAAGGCCCAGACAGCTTTATGGCCTTGTTTGACCGACATGAGTGGTACAACACACCATCTCATCAGACATCGCAACCGAGACATCCACAGGATCCCTCTGAGGATTCACGCTTTGAGGCAGTTACGCCACCACCTCCGCCACCGGCACAACCAGTTATACCTGATCCGCCGAGGCGTAGGAGGACCAATGCTCGTATGTCTACACGAGGAGGAGGGGGTAACCACTTCAGCACTCCTCGACATTCTAGTAGCAGCCACTATCCGCCGCTACAAGAAGAAGGACCTTCAAGTCCTATACAAGAAGCGAACTCCGCACCTACTGCACGAAATTCGCCACCATTTGGGTATGACCAACCCATACCTGCTTATACGGGTCCAACGGCTTACAACCCGTTTGAACCATCACAAGCCCAATACAACTACGGCTATGAGCGCGACCCACATGTGGTGTCGGCTAGATATAATGCGCGCTACCCTGACGGAGCACATGGAAACATGGGGCCACCGGACTACTCAGCTCATGGGTATCCAATACCTCCCAGACCTCCAGTTCCACATCAAGCGCCACAACCACGATTTTCTCCTCCTGAACAGGAAGAAATACTCCATCGACTAGATCGAGTGGAGAGAGAGTTCGAGGAAGAGAAGAAAAGCCACCGAGGATTTCTCAAGGGCTTGGCGAACCTACTAAAGGGCAAAAAGAAGAAACGTGACCACTAGCCCTTAATAGTAGTACGAATGTAATTTCTATTTTGAAATAAGTCCCTGCGCGGACAACTTATCGTATTTCAGTCCCTACGTGGACTTATCTTTAGTCCTTGCATGGACACCTATCTTATATTAGTCCCTGCGTGGACTTGTCACTTATTTTAAAGCCTCTATGGAGGTATGTATTATTTGAAAGACCCGTTTAGGGCAATATGTAATTGTATTTGAAATTTAGGAATGTGTGTTATGAGTTTTGTTTTAATATATATAAAAATAAATCAAAACCATTCCTTTTACATTGATCTGCCTAAATAAAGAATCTTAAGGGGGTGAAACCTAGCTTGGGGTCTTTTAAGATCAGTCAAGATGGTACGACCTAGCTGAAAAGATTTTGATTTCCCTGTTAACCTCTGTACGCATGTTAACATTCATGGCAGATGTGATTCGTTATAATCACGCACGTCATTCTTATACAATAATCCTTTGAGGATTTCAAAACCCAACTAAATGATATATAGATCGTGGGTTAAATCACCAACAAAGGTGATCAATATTATAAAGACATCCATTTAGCGATGCAATGCCTACGGGCCAGTATTATAAAGACATCCATTTAGCGATGCAATGCCTACGGGCCAGTATTATAAAGACATCCATTTAGCGATGCAGTGCCTACGGGCCAATATTATTAAAACATCCATTAGTGATGCAGTGCTTACGGGCCAGAATTACTAAAACATCCATTAGTGATGTAGTGCCTACGGGCCAATATTATCAAAACATCCATTAGTGATGTAGTGCCTACGGGCCAACCATATTAAAACATCCATTAGTGATGTATTGCCTACGGGCCAATATTATTAAAACATCCATTAGTGATGTAGTGCCTACGGGCCAACCACATTAAGACATCCATTAGAGGTGTAGTGCCTATGGGCCATAATAATTGTCTTATAAGACAAAAGGCAGTGGTAGTCTATGACTCTCTGTCAGAAAGAGATAAAAGAACTACGGTTCAACTCTCTATGCCTTTGATTCTCTGGAATCTCGGCTAATATTATAAAACATCATCATGATTAGGCTTTATGCCGCCAATACTATTTATATAGTTAAAATAGGATATATTCAAATCCTAATATTTAATGTAATGAGATGATAAGTTAACCGAATATGGTCTCTGTACCATGGTTGACAAATTGTCATAAAAGACAATCACATAATAATCTCCTAAATTAAAAATTTTGTTATCTTCTGTAACAGATTCAAGTTACAATGGCGGATCCCAACGGAGAGAACAGCCACACAAATGAAGATGACTATGACAACGCGTCAGTACATTTGACAGGCGCACAGTTAAAGGCTCTGATCAACAATGCTGTCCAGGCAGCTATTGATCGCCAACATACTGAGTCTCAAGGCAGATCTGTGTCAAAGCCACCCTCTAAAAAGACACACTCCAAACCACCCTCTGAACCCAAGAAAGATGACGACAAGCATTCGTCTACTGAGCACAGCGTCCACCGCGATAGAGAATATACTGATGCGTCCAGTGCTAAGGGTTGCACCTATAAATACTTTGTATCATGTAAACCCCGTGAATTTACAGGGGAGAAAGGTGCGGTTGACTGTATAACCTGGCTGGACGAGATGGACACGATTGTGGACATCAGCGGGTGCGCTGAGAGGGACGTGGTTAAGTTTGTGTCCCAGTCATTCAAGGGCGAGGCCCTGGCGTGATGGAGAGCTCTGGTGCAGGCTTCAGGTAAGTCTGCCTTATACAAGATGACATGGGGGGAGTTTATTACCCTCATAAAAGAGAACTACTGCCCTCAGCACGAGGTTGAAAAGATTGAGGCAGATTTTGTCTCACTGGTGATGACAAACCTGGATTGTCAAGCTTATCTGACAAGTTTTAACACTATGTCACGCCTGGTGCCATATCTTGTGACACCAGAACCACGAAGAATTGCCCGATTCATTGGGGGCTTAGAGCCGGCAATCAAGGCCAGCGTAAAAGCCTCTAGGCCAACGACCTTCAGGTCAGTTACTGACCTCTCCTTGTCTCTTACACTTGATGCTGTCCGTCTGAGGGCACAAAGGAGCAAGGAGGCTGAGAAGCGAAAGCGTGAGGATGATACCTCACGAAAGTCCGGTAAAAAGCACCGTGGAAACGGTGAGGGCAAGAAAGGGTCAGAGGAAAGGAAGGAGGGGCAAGCTGATGGAAGACCTTACTGCAAGGTCTGCAAGAAACCTCACTCCGGGAAGTGTAGGTTTGCGTCTGGTTCACAGTCGCAACAAAAGACTCCATCCTGTGGGCTATGCAAGTCCAAGGAGCATAAGACAGTGGAGTGCAAAAAGATAAAGGACGCAACCTGCTTTAATTGCAATGAAAAGGGGCACATAAAGAGTAACTGCCCGAAGTATGCCAAGAAGGCGGAAGAGACGAAGAAATCAAATGCGAGAATTTTTCGTTTCGATGCAAAGGAAGCGGTCAAGGACGACACTGTGCTTACAGGTACTTTTCTCGTAAATAATATATTTGCAAGAGTACTGTTCGATTCTGGCGCTGACAAGTCCTTTGTAGACCAGAAATTTTGCCAACTACTAAATATGCCAATCAAAACCCTAGACGTAAAATACGAAGTAGAGTTGGCAGACGGAACGATAGAAACCGTCTCTACCGTTCTAGAAGGATGTGAAATATCCATTAGGAACCATTCTTTTCCTTTATCTCTACTTCCTTTCAAACTTGCGGGTTTTGACGTTGTGCTAGGCATGGACTGGTTATCCCATAACCAGGCCCAAATCATTTGCGGCAAGAGGCAAATAGTCTTAAAGACTCCGAGTGGTGAATCTCTTACCATTCGAGGGGATACGCATTACGGATTGCCCGAAGACGCATCTATGCTGAAAGCTTCAAGGTGTTTGAACAGGGGCTGTGTAATTTACATGGCTCAGGTGATAATTGAAGAACCAAGGCCGAAGATCGAGGATCTTCCTGTCATTTCTGAATACCCCGAGGTTTTTCCTGAAGAACTACCTGGTTTGCCACCAGATAGACAAGTGGAGTTCAGAATTGACATCATTCCTGGAGCAGCTCCGATAGCAAGAGCACCTTACAGACTAGCGCCAACGGAAATGAAAGAACTGAGGACCCAGTTGGATGAACTGCTGGCGAAAGGTTTTATCAGACCTAGTTCATCTCCTTGGGGAGCACCGGTCCTTTTTGTAAAGAAGAAGGACGGGTCAATGCGTTTATGCATTGATTATAGAGAGCTGAACAAAGTTACCATAAAGAATAGATATCCTTTACCAAGGATCGATGATCTATTCGATCAGCTACAAGGAGCAAGCTACTTCTCCAAAATCGACTTAAGGTCGGGTTATCATCAACTAAGGGTCAGAGATGAAGATGTACACAAGACTGCATTTAGGACTCGTTATGGTCATTACGAGTTCCTAGTGATGCCTTTTGGGCTCACAAATGCACCGGCTGCGTTCATGGATCTCATGAATCGCGTTTGCAAGCCGTATCTAGATAAATTCGTCATAGTCTTCATCGACGATATCCTTATCTATTCCAAGAATCAAGATGACCACGAGAAGCACCTCCGTTGCATTCTCGAATTACTACAACGTGAGAAACTCTACGCCAAATTTTCGAAATGTGAATTCTGGCTAAGAGAGGTCCAGTTTTTAGGACACGTTGTAAGTGAGCGTGGTATCCAAGTGGATCCCGCTAAGGTAGAGGCAGTCATGAACTGGCAAGAGCCAAAGACGCCTACCGAGATTCGTAGCTTCCTGGGTTTAGCAGGATACTACCGGAGATTTATTGAAAATTTTTCGAGGATTGCTGCGCCCTTGACTTCCTTGACCAAGAAGAAAGAAAAGTACATCTGGGGCCCGAAGCAGCAAGAGTCCTTTGAAATACTGAAGCAGAAGCTAAGCAACGCACCTGTGTTGACATTACCGGAAGGTACAGATGAATTCGTAGTTTACTGCGATGCATCACATACAGGCATGGGGTGTGTGCTTATGCAGAAGGGCAAGGTGATTGCATATGCTTCAAGGCAATTAAAAGTGCATGAAAAGAATTACACCACCCATGATTTAGAGTTGGGTGCCGTTGTATTTGCACTGAAGTTATGGAGGCACTACCTGTATGGCATTAAATTTGTGATTTATTCTGATCACAAAAGCCTCCAGCACCTGTTCAACCAGAAGGAGTTGAACATGAGACAACGCCGATGGATGGAAACACTGAATGATTATGACTGTGAAATCAGGTACCATCCCGGTAAGGCGAATGTAGTCGCTGATGCCTTGAGCAGGAAAGAAAGGGTAAAACCCATTCGAATCAATGCCAAGAGCATTGAAGTTAAAAATAATTTGATTGAAAGGATTTTGGCTGCACAGCGAGAGGCTGTGTTGGAAGCTAACTATCCTAACGAAAAGCTGGGAGTAACTGCGGAGCAGTTGACTCTTAGCAAAGATGGAATTCTTAGGCTGAATGGACGAATATGGGTTCCGATTTATGGGGGACTACGAGATGTTGTTCTCCAGGAAGCTCATAGTTCCAAATACTCAGTCCATCCTGGTGCTGATAAAATGTACCAAGACTTAAAGGCAAATTATTGGTGGATAGGCTTGAAAAAGTCTGTAGCCACCCATGTAGCAAAGTGCTTGACTTGTGCTCAGGTCAAAGCCGAGCACCAAAAGCCGTCTGGCTTGCTACAACAGCCTGAACTTCCCGAGTGGAAGTGGGAATGTGTAACTATGGACTTCATAACCAAGTTACCCAAGACCAGGAAAGGAAATGATACAATATGGGTCATAGTCGATAGGCTGACTAAATCAGCTCATTTTCTACCCATTAAGGAGACGTATAGCTCCGATATGCTAGCCCAACTTTATGTTGATAAGATTGTAGCCTTACACGGCATACCTGTGTCTATTATCTCCGACAGGGATACTAGATACACATCTCACTTCTGGAAGAGTTTCCAGCAATCTTTGGGCACGCGTTTAAACTTTAGTACGGCTTACCATCCACAGACGGACGGTCAAAGTGAGCGTACTATCCAAACGCTAGAAGACATGCTTCGTGCATGTGCGATCGATCTAGGTGGTAATTGGGATAAAAACCTACCCCTGATCGAATTCTCCTACAATAATAGCTACCACACCAGCATAAAGGCTGCGCCTTTTGAGGCATTATATGGTAGGAAATGTAGATCGCCTGTTTGTTGGGCGGAAGTAGGAGAGGTCCAATTATCGGGACCAGAGATTGTTTTCCAGACAACGGACAAGATTGTCCAGATCCGGGAACGTCTCAAGGCTGCCCGCGATAGGCAGAAGAGCTACGCTGATCCAAAGCGTAAGGATTTTCACTTCGAAGTAGGTGAAAAGGTATTACTTAAGGTGTCACCCTGGAAGGGGGTGATGCGATTCGGCAAGAAGGGCAAGCTGAGTCCGAGATACATAGGGCCTTTTGAGGTCATTGAACGAGTCGGATCAGTTGCCTATAAACTAAACTTGCCTGAAGAGCTCAATGGAATTCACAATGTGTTCCACATCTGCAATCTCAAAAAGTGCTTCGCCGACGAATCGTTGGTGATTCCACACACAGATGTGCATATAGATGAGAGCTTAAAGTTTATAGAAAAACCTTTGTCGATTGAGGATCGACAGGTAAAGAAGCTTCGCAGAAAGCACGTACCGATTGTAAAGGTCAAATGGGATGCTCGTAGAGGTCCTGAATATACGTGGGAAGTCGAAGCTACAATGAAAGAAAAATACCCCTACTTATTTGAGTAAATCTCGGGTCGAGATTTATTTTAAGGGGGTGAGGATGTAACACCTCGAATTTTTGTGTCCAATGATGTGTTAACACGTGTCATTTGTTTACACGTGGCATCTATAATAAATAAAGGACTAATTTTGACAAACCTTGAAAGTATATAAATTCGAGGGTTATAAATGTCAACAAGGGTAAATATACTGTATAGTATCCCTAAATAATGCTTAAACCTTCAAACGAATAAGTTATAAATCGTACAAATATAAAACGCGGAAGAAAGTGAGAGATTACAAACTACAGGGGTTAACTGTGTCAACATGTTTAATAATACCTCTGAGTGACCCTTTAACGTTCCCAAGACTTTGTAACGGTATTATACCCTCACTAAAATAATATATATGAATTTCGCGAAGTTTCGATATGAAACGAGAAAGTTACGATCGAATTCGTAGAAGAAGGGTTAAAAGCGTCAACAGTGAAAGTTAAGGCTTTCCAAAATAAATAATAAATAAACCGGGGACTTAATAATGCGGGAAATTAACACGAGGCCCCTATCGGTAAATAACCGAGGGCCAAACCGCAAAGTTACCCCTTCAGAACCGAAAGGCCAGGTGAATCATTACGAAAGATTTCGTTATTAATGGCCCGATTCTGTAATGATTATAAAAGATTTGAAAAATTCTGAAAATATAGCCCCACGCGACCCGCGTAAGGTTTCAACATAAGTTGAGGCGGGCCGCGAGCCTCCTCAAAAACGCGTCTGATTCTTAACCTTTAGGCGACCCGCGTAAAAGAGCATGGGAACTCCCATGCGGGTCGCGTAAAGTGCCCAGATGCAGAAAAATGGTAACTACTTGGCTTTTGGAACTTGTGAACGATTATGCATGTAATTATGGGGCATGGGCACCCTACAAATGACCCATACATGTAGGGGACAACTACCCATCAGCTCTGGACTGATAGTAGTGCTTGAAATGATCATGAGTTGCCTTCTTTGGCTATAAATAGCCACTTCTTGTGCATTACCAATCACACAACTCAAAAACACTTATAACTGATCATTCAAGAGCTCTCTAGCTTTCCCTTCTGTTCTCTCATCAAGAGTTAACTTCTGTAAGTCGTTCATAACCATTTTGGTTCCACATTTCCATAGTTATAGCCTATAAACGCAACCGTCGTAACTAACGGTTGTCATTGCAATATCTTGCAAACGATTCAGTCTTATGACGAATCAAAAATGGTTATGAGTTGGTATTTATGTGGGTATTAAACCTCTAAAATGGTTCCCCCTGATCACCACTCTAACTATGTCAAATATCGAGTCAAACGCGCGGTTAAAAAGTCAACAGAAAGCTATTTTAGCAATTTAAGCGTAATCTGTGATATATATGTTATGGAACCTGTTTTGACAATCATAAAACATGATAATATGTATATCAACATGTTTGCGCTCGTTTGAATCGATCATTTACCATATAGAACCGGTTCGGAACCGAAAGTCGCAAAAGTTTGACTTTTGATTTGACTTCAGTTCTGACCCGTTTTAGTGAGGTATAAATATACCTTAGGACTCTCTTAGGACCAGGTCACATGTTGGCATACGCCTCTGTGGTCGGTTCATGAGTTATCCGAGCCTTTTACGTATTTCCGTCATTCGCCTAAAAGTTGACCGTAACGGCCTTTTAAAATTAAAACGAGTATTTCAGACACGTGAACGGACCAAAACCTTGCTTAGTAAATTATAAGCATGTCCCTGAAGTTTCACGTCAATCCGAGGTCTAGAATGAGAGTTATGCTAAAAGGCGCACTTTTAAGAAAGTTTTGAATTTAACGGCGCAATTAGCATAACGCTCATCTAACCCAAGTTTTCGGCACCAAAACTTTTACCCACTGTGGTAAAATAATATTTTGGGAATTTTAAAGATTTTTAAAAATTTTTACCTTGCTCATAACCTGCGGTTATGGCTACGGTTCGGTAAATACCGAATATGCCCTTTTTGGCCAAAACGGGAGTTCTACAAGGTCTTTTGACCCGATTCCAGTTGCTACTAACTTTAAATAATAAATAAAGTATTTTAAGCTTTATAAACTGTTCGGGAAACTCAGATTTCCTGTAGAACTCGAAAATCCCTTTTAAAGTCTTTAAAATGACCGAAAAGCCCCTACGGGGCATAATATAAACTTAAACTCGTTACGGGCATTACGGAAGGTATCCTACTGATACCAAAATACTTTTAAGGCATATTGACTTAGGAAATAAGCGTACGACTCTTATGATTAACCGTTTCGCCTATTTGCGCACACGGTACGGCCCACGGAACTAGTTTTCGTGCAATAGCCGATATGGGTCAAATTATATTATTTGAACCCCAAAATCCAGGGTATGAACTATAAACCCATATAAAACAAGTCTCTGAACTTGTTGGGTCCAAATCATACTCCATTCACGGTTTTCGCCTTTTCGTGCGAATTAACCATATCTATATATCGGAATCAACCGGTTTAAGCTACGGCTAATACAAGGACCGTTAGGATTCTAAGAGGTTAATTAAAACCTTCGTTCCAGATTAGGAGCCCCAGTAAAAGCTATCAGTGACTTGATCTTAATTAAGGATTAATACTTGCAAAGGTAAATACTTTTGACTTATTTCCCCTATATGGGCTTGGGTTACGGTATATTAATACCGCTTGATTGAGCATCATATTCATCCATCGCTTAGGTGGATAACTAAATAATATGATCGGCTCATTTAAACAGTTTTGTTGCTTATAAGCCTTTGGGGGGTTTAATGACCGTTGTCCCGGATATCCTCGGCATCATTTTACGAAATGGCCACGACCATCGACATCCCGGTGTAGGCGTACACCCGGTATAAAGTGTCGACATTAAAACTAAAAGACGTAGCCGTTGGTTTTCATACTACGGTTTTACGCAAACGTGGTGTGTCTATAAATCTTTAACCCGGCACGACCCGGGCTACTGAACGCATAAAAGAACATGTAAAACGTTCACAAGATCATTATGAATTTTCCCAAGTTATAAAAGAGTTTGTGCCTTGTGCATTCAAATCAATTTTAATAAACATTTTCAAATGTGTCAGTTGAATGTATTTACCAGTGTAAACTGACGTATTTTCCCCAAAAAGATTAAGTGCAGGTACCTAAACGTAATTGGCTGGTATTAGCTCCCTAGCGTCGGGATAAGCCTCGCAAGCTTGATTGCAGTATCTAATGGAACAATACTTTACCTTTATTTACGATCCACTGTGGATATTCAACTCTGTAATACTTGGATATTATAATCAGAGGTTGAAATTATATATTTAAATTATGCTTCCGCTGTGCATTATATAATTGTGTGGTTTGACTATATTGTTGCCAACATCGTCACGGTAATCCCCCACCGGGCCCACCGGTGAGACACGTGGAAATCGGGGTGTGACAGTGTTGAACTATGATAACCTCCGTTCCTACTTGTTTCCTTGGCTCGAACAGGAATCACCCAAGTCCGGCCGGTGAACGATTCGGAATGTCGGTTTTAGAGTTTAACCCGAAATCGGTGAACCTTGTTCATAGAATCTGAGTCTTGAACCTTTTAACTATTTGAATGATTAGTTAGCCGGTGCAAGTTCCGTTTCTATCGGTTTGAAAGCATTGAGTGTAAAAGAGTTGAAAGAAAGTTGGAAATCCTTTTTTCAATCCTTCACATCATGAAAATGTTTAGATCTATGATGGATCTTAACTTGTTTATGTGGAAATCGGTTAGATCTAAGCTATTCATGGTTGAATGATGCCAAAGTTTGAAGTTCTTCAAGAACACCATGATGACATCACCCAAGAACACTTAGATCTTGGTGATTTCACTCTTAGAATTCAAGTTTTGAAAGATAGAAAGGTGTAGAATCAAGTAATGATCAAAAACGTACAAGAATTAGAGTGAAAACATACCGGGATTGAGAGAAATCTGAGAAAAGGTGAAGAAGATAGCTGGTTCGGTCAGAGCTTTCCAAAAATGGAAAGTATGGCAATGACAGCCCTATTTATAGGCTTCCAAAAGAGGAAAGTGGCAGCCGATCGGCTGGGAGCTCCGATCGAGTGGGCTGCTCGATCGGCTGGCAAGATGCTAGCCGATCGGCTGGCCTGTTCGATCAGGATGCTTCCTGTTCGATCCGCCACGCACTTCGAGTATTTTGCGATGATTGTCGACGTTTCGATTTCGATGGACGATGATACGGATACGATAGAGTTCCTAGTCAAATTACTTTTAATCCCAACCACTATATCTAACATACAATCTTTTATAAGTCATGTTTCGATGTCGGTTTCGATTGAGTTCGATTGCTTTTCGAGTTTCGATTGATTTGCTTGAATACCACACCAAACATAAAGTTAGCACGCACAAGTAACACATAAGGCACACACACACGTATAATGATACCATAATTCGCATAATTCGAGTCTCGAGTTCGATTGATTGTTAGATCGGTTTGATTACTGATTGGTTATCTTTATCGCATTGTTACTTCCTATCATTCACAGTCGTAGATCGGTTCGCGTTTAAAACACATTCGATTACTTCGGTTCTTGCTGATTACAACACTTACTCCACATAATACAACTAAAACACAAAATCGACTATCTACAGTCAAAGAAAGTCAAAGTTGACTTGGACTTTGACTTTGACTTTGACATTCGAAAACACGGGGTGTTACAGCCTCCCCTTGTTTAGGGAATTTCGTCCCGAAATTTGGCTCGAAGGCTACACAACACCGTGATTTACCAATTTGATGCTTCAGATCTATTTATTTAAACAACTGCGGGTACTTGGCCTTCATGTCGCTTTCGAGTTCTAAAGGATTCATTTTTTATTGAAAAGCTAGGACTTGGGGGTTCTTATAGATCTAATTCATTGAAATTCCATCCAATAAAACAGAAGAATTATAAATCTCTAAAATAATAGATAGAAATACCGCAAATAGAGCCATTGCGACGCCCATCAAAGGGGTCGTTCCCCACCCCGGAGCTACTTTACCATATTCAGAATTCAAGGGTTTTAATAAATTCCCTACAGTAGTTCGTCTTGGACCAGATTTAGAACCGTTCTCGACAGTTTGTGTAGCCATAAATCCTATTGTATTCATTGAAATCTGTTGACTTTGTATACCATCCCATTGTAAATAAACGATCTTATCATAGATCCATTGTGGTCTTGAAATTATATAATAATGGAAACAGCAACCCTAGTCGCCATCTTTATATCTGGTTTACTTGTAAGTTTTACTGGGTACGCCTTGTATACCGCTTTTGGGCAACCTTCTCAACAACTAAGAGATCCATTCGAGGAACACGGGGACTAATTGAAGTAATGAGCCTCCCAATATTGGGAGGCTCATTACTTCAATTGCGATAATGAAAAATCATTTCATTTTTTTTATTTTTTAGTTGAAATTGTCGGCGGTTCTCTAAAAAAGATAGCGAAAAAAATTATCCCTAGAGTCGAGACTAATAGGAATGTATAAACCAATGCTTCCATAGATTCGATCGTGGTTTACAATTATAGCTTCCATACCTGTTTATTTTTAAGTGAACTCCGCGCCTCGTTTGCCCTCCCATCGGACCTTCACGATCGGGATGCGAGAGCGCCTGAGCTGCTTGGTTTGGCGATCCATGATTTCGACAGGCTTTTCTACGAAGTGTAACGTTTTGTTGACCTGAAGATCGTCGAGTGGTACGATTAGATCATGATCAGCAAGGCATTTTCGGAGGTTAGAGACGTGGAAAGTCGGGTGGACGTTACTAAGTTCCTCCGGTAATTCGAGTCTGTAGGCGACTTTTCCGATTCTTTCCAGAATCCTAAAAGGTCCAACATATCGAGGCGCGAGTTTCCCTTTCTTGCCGAATCGGACTACACCCTTCCAAGGTGATACCTTTAGGAGTACGTAGTCACCAACTTCAAATTCAAGGGGCTTGCGTCTTTTATCGGCGTAACTTTTCTGTCTGTTCCGAGCTTTTACCAAGTTGTCTCTTATCTGGTGGATTTTGTCAGTCGTTTCTTGTAGAATCTCGGGACCGGTTAGTTGCGAGTGACCGATCTCGTGCCACACAATAGGCGATCGACATCTTCTACCATACAAAGCCTCGAAGGGTGCCATTTGGATGCTGGCATGATAGCTGTTATTGTACGAGAATTCCACCAATGGCAGGTGTTTGTTCCAACTACCACCAAAATCTATAACACACGCTCAGAGCATGTCTTCAAGAGTACGGATCGTTCTTTCAGTCTGTCCGTCGGTTTGAGGGTGGAATGCAGTACTCAGATTAAGCGACGTACCAAGGGCCGCTTGAAACGTTTCCCACAATCGCGAAGTGAACCGAGCGTCGCGGTCTGAAATGATGTCACGAGGCGTACCATGATTACGAATGATCTCGTCGGTGTAGATTTGGGCTAGTCGCTCCACCTTGTAGTCTTCTCGTATAGGCAAAAAGTGGGCTGACTTCGTTAGACGACCAACTATGACCCAAATACTGTCGTGACCTGATGGCGTGGGCGGGAGCTTTGTTATGAAATCCATAGCTATACTCTCCCACTTCCATATAGGTATCAGCGGTTGTTCGAGTAAGCCAGAAGGTTTTGATGTTCAGCCTTGACTCTTGCACAAGTTAAACAGCTTCCAACGTACAGAGCGATATCCCTTTTCATACCCGGCCACCAGTACTTATAACGCAGGTCCTGGTACATCTTGTCTGCACCGGGATGAATAGAATATCGGGACTTGTGGGCTTCGTTCATGATAATCTTTCGCAAATCGGTCCGCTTAGGGATCCAAATTCGGTCCAGATAATAGAATATCCCATCTGATTTGCTTACTAACTGAGCTCCATCGTGATAGATCATCTCTTTCTTCAATGTACGCTCGTTAAAGCAAGCATGTTGAGCTTCTCGGATGAGGGTTTCGAGGTTGTGCTGGGCTTGGATGTTTAGAGTACTGAGCACGTAACTCTTTCTGCTGAGCGCGTCAGCAACCACATTCGCCTTGCCTGGGTGATATCGAATCTCACAGTCGTAATCGTTGAGAAGTTCTACCCATCGGCGTTGACGCATATTAAGCTCTCTCTGATTAAAGATGTGTTGTAAACTCCTGTGATCAGAGTAGATCGTACACTTAGTGCCATACAGGTAGTGTCGCCAAATCTTCAATGCAAAGACAACCTCGCCTAGCTCGAGGTCATGGGTTGTATAGTTCTTCTCGTGGATCTTGAGCTGACGAGATGCGTAAGCTATAACCTTGTCTCGCTGCATGAGAACACAGCCGAGACCAAGGTTAGAAGCATCACAGTAGACAATGAAGTTGTCGCTTCCGTCGGGCAGCGTAAGAATCGGTGCGTTGCACAGCATATGCTTGAGGGTTTGAAAGGCAGTCTCTTGTACGTTTCCCCACACAAAAGGCTTGTCCTTATGGGTGAGAGCGGTGAGCGGCACAACGATCTTGGAGAATCCTTCAATGAATCGTCGATAATAGCCCGCTAGTCTGAGAAAAGAACGAACTTCTGACGGGTTCTTAGGCGTAATCCAGCTTTTGACAGCTTCAATCTTCGCAGGATCGACATTGATACCTCGACTATTCACTATGTGACCCAGAAATTGAACCTCCTCCAACCAGAATTCGCACTTGGAAAACTTGGCGTAGAGTTGGTTTCCCTGAAGTAACTCGAGAACCAAACGTAGATGTTGCGCGTGTTCGGCTTTCGATTTGGAGTAGATCAAGACATCGTCGATGAACACGATGACGAAACGATCAAGATAAGGCTTACACACACGATTCATGAGGTCCATAAAAACCGCGGGTGCGTTGGTTAGACCAAAGGGCATAACAACAAATTCGTAGTGGCCATAACGGGTCCGAAAAGCAGTTTTAGGAATGTCTTCCTCTTGAATCCGTAGCTGATGGTATCCTGAACGCAGATCGATCTTAGAGAAGCATGCTGCACCTTGTAGTTGATCAAACAAATCGTCAATTCGGGGCAAGGGGTATCGGTTCTTGATGGTTAGCTTATTCAATTCCCGATAGTCGATGCACATCCGGAACGACCCATCCTTCTTTTTGACGAAAAGGACTGGCGCGCCCCAAGGAGAGGTGCTTGGGCGAATAAAGCCTTTTTCGAGTAATTCCTGGAGTTGACTCGAGAGTTCCTGCATTTCGGATGGTGCGAGTCGATAAGGGGCTTTGGCGACAGGGTTAGCTCCAGGAATGAGGTCGATACGAAAGTCGATATCACGACTTGGTGGTAGTCCGGGAAGATCATCAGGGAACACCTGAGGAAATTCTCGAACCACTGGGACATCTTTGACTTCAACTTTCTTTTTCTCTCCCTTTTCCGCTACTACGATGTTGGCCAAGAAGGCTCGGTATTCCTTGCGAAGATACTTGCTGGCTTGAATACATGACATAAGCTTGAGACCCTTCGATGCTGTTTCACCATGTACACATAGAAGATCACCATTCGCGAGCGAGAATCGAATCATCTTTTCAAAGCACACAACTTCAGCATGGTTTTCACGAAGAAAGTCCATGCCTATTATGACGTCAAAGCTTCCGAGTTGCATCGGAATGAGGTCGATTGGGAAGATGTGATTGTTGAGTTCGAGAGTACAATCACGGAGTATTGAATTAACGGCAATAGTTCTTCCTGTAGCGACTTCGACTTCGAATGACGAGGACAGATAAGAGCGCTTACGAATAAGGAGCTTCTCGAATTCAAATGACACAAAGCAGTTATCGGCTCCAGTATCAAACAAACATGATGCATAAATACCATTCACAAGGAACGTACCATTAACCACGTTGTTATCCGCCTGAGCCTGGCGGGCATTGATGTTAAAGGTTCGGACATGGGCTGCTTGCTGCTGGTGTTGAGGCTGTTGTTGTTGCTGTTGCTGCTGGGGCTCTTGCTTGACCACCCTGTTCGGGCATCTGTTGGCAAAGTGGTTAGGGTCACCAAATGCAAAGCAGACTCGAGCATTGACTGCTGGTGCTTGAGCTGCTTGAGCTGCTTGCTGGCCTTGAGGGGCAGGGAGTAGAGCTTGGTTGATAGTAGCTTGAACTGGGGCTTGACGAGGACCATAGCGACAGTTCGCAGTGAAATGACCGTACAGATTGCAGTGAGCGCAAAAACGACAAGCTAGACCCACTGGATGATGATACGAACATGTCGGGCAGAGTGGGTGAGGGCCTGTGTATGCACGCTTCGCTGGCGGTGCATTGATCACTGGAGCTGAGCGCTGGTGGTGCGGCTGTTGAGCTGGTACCGCTTGCAGGGGAGTGGCGTTTGTCGCGGCAGCACAGCTCTTGCTGCTGGAGCTGTTGTTGTTGTTGTTCTTCTTCCTTCTTGAAGACTTGGAGGATTGAGCAGATGAGTCGGTGGGTGTCGCAGTGGCTTGATGCAGAGACTTGGTTTGCTTATCCCAGAAACCAGACTTGACTCGCTTATCGTTGATCTCAGCGGCGAGTAGGTAGGTTTCTTCGATCGTTGCTGGCTTGGAGGCGTGAACAAAATCTGCTACACAGTCTGGCAGAGCTCGGATATACTTCTTGATGGTCATCTCTGGAGTCTTGACCTGATCGGGACATATGATACTGAGCTGCTTGAAGCGAGCAGTGAGGGCAGTGTTGTCTCCGTCTTTCTGCTTGATGACCCAGAATTCATCCTCCAGCTTTTGGCGTTCATGAGGAGGGCAGAATTCATCGATCATAATTGCCTTCAGTTCCTCCCATGTCAGCTCGTAAGCTGCATCATTCCCACGCTTGTTTCGTTCAGCAGTCCACCAGTCTAGAGCACGGGACTGGAAGACGCCAGTAGCATTGAGAGTGCGGAGATTTTCGGGGCATCCGCTTTGTCGCAGGGTGACTTCAACTGAGTCGAACCAATGAAACATGGCGGTAGGGCCATCCTCACCGGTGAACTCCTTCGGTCCGCATGCCTTAAACTGCTTGAAGCTAAAAGCGGTCTTGCTTGAATCCTTTAGGTTCTCGGCTCGGGATTCCTCAGACGTTTTGCTGGCATTTTCATACACCTCACTCACGGCTTTCGCCACTTGTTTGGAGATGATAGCAGCGAGACGTCGGTCTCTCTTTTCTTGGCGAGTCAGACGGTGACGTGATCCAGACGACGACATGGTCTGCAATAGACATCGTCACAGGACTCAACACAACGTAATCGAATCTCACCTCACACGTCTACTACTATCTAAAGCTTAGAATTACGTCGAAATACGTATCACATAAACACATAAGCACATAACCACATATACACGTAAGCACCGAAGCACATGGAACACAAAAGCACAGAAGCACAAAACACAGACACACGTAAATTACCTAGGCATTTAATCACTGAGGTAGTCAGAAAACAGAAACCTATCCTTCAAAGTTCGCGTGTCGTTCGAATATCGTATCGAATAGCATCGTATAGTATAGCCTAACTTAGTCGTACAACACAGTTTAGTATGATATCGTTTTAGAGTTGCGATAACTGGATGTCGAATTGAGATAGAACAGCAATTGCGAGTCGTGTGTGTCGATAGCAAAATCGAATAATATCCCAAAACATAAATGTAAAACAAGAAGGCACACATAATCACATAAAATCAACAAGTCATCAGAGTACACAGTTATGGTTCCCAGAATCGAAATACATAAAATCGAGAGATAGATTGTCTGCGGCTACTAGACATCGACTACCCAAGGCAACTCGACTATTCACAGTAGACTTGTCGTCACTTTCGACTCTAGAGGTCGTGTTTCTGCCTCGATTCTTGGGCATTCCGCACGCGCTCCCTAGGTCATACTTGTGAGTTCAGGTCGATGGAGTCCGTCGTAGCCTTGGTGAGATGGATAAAATTCCAGAACAAACTGCTAAGGTCAGGGTTTTACCCCTTGGCTTAGCAATTTCTTCCTTGTTTTTAATAAAATAAAGGAGATTATTCATCAAAATATGGATTTCACTCCTGATTTGGCATGACCTCCCTTCCTTGTTGGTGAAAATAATGAGATAAGCATGAATAAACGAATAACGATCATCACAAGTCAGGCAGTTTGGTCAGGAGTTTGCGGCTTTCACACCTATTCCCAACTAATTCTACTGACTTTTATTTGAAAATTCGAGTGCAGTGATAGTGAAGAATTACAGAATAAGGCACGAAACTGGGTCTGATGGTTCCTAACTATAGTCTAGGTCTCTAAGACAGCGACCCGAACTAGGTCGTGTCTGCCTAATTCCCTATAGTTATGGCTCGGATACCAATCTGTCACACCCCAACCGATGGCGGAATCATCGGGGTGCGACACTGAGCGAAACAGATTGTCCAGAAGTTTCCACAACAACTATTATTACAAATTCAGTTCAATGATACGTCCCATACCGTATCCCAAATAAATAAACAAGTTATCATAGAAGCAACTAGGCAAATAAATTCCGTTCCGACAACTCATATTTAATTATTACAAACCAATTGAATAAAAGTATTGCTTGAAGTCATTAAGACTTATCCGGACAAGATCTACAGACAGCTAATGCCATAGACCCCGGATCGGACAACTCCAACGGCTCCATGGCAATTGTTTATTTGCTTCTAGAGACCCCTAGGTAGACCACGACCTACATCTATTCGTTGGCCTCTAGAGCTTTTATTCTAGCCTCGCTTCCCTAGCAGATAAGCATCCTAATTACCTGTCACATACGTTAGAATATTGTCAATACATAAATGTAAAGGTGAGCATACAAGTTTGATAATAGCATATATAGTTCGAATAGTTTACGCATAACCAGGCACGTACACAGAGGAAAACGATGCATGTTAATTATCGACATGGGACCATCGATACCAATGACTGCGGGTTAACCGTCCGAGACGGTTCGCAATACATGATTACCACCGTAATCCATGCAAGTATTTGTCCTTATCACCCCCCGTGTGAACGGGTGCTGAGTCCAAACTATAGTACTATGTTGCTAAGGCAGGTAGATAGCATTCCACGTGTAAACATAATAAACAACATTCATTTAGTCAAGTAGCACATGCAAATGGTCAGCGTTCAAATAGTTTGTGTTTGATTGTGATTTGATAGGTAACGTATGTAACACCCAAAAGTGCTAAAAGCAAAAAAAAAGGGATCGAGTATACTCACAGTGATTGATTGTGGATTGAAGGGAGCGCTGAGAGTAAGATTAGCCTGAATAGTTCGATAGCATAACGATAAGTAACGCGGGAAAGTAAACAAGTATGGATGGGTCGAATGGGCTGGTCGATCGAACGGCAGGTTCGATCGGACGGCCCGTTCGATTGGCTGGTATAACTGTTTGGACAGTCCTGTTCGATCGGCCGGTTGGCTCGATCGGCTGGACCATTCGAGTGGATTATTTCTTCCTCTGGTGTGTTTGTATTTGAGGATTTGAACTTTTGAAGTTTTCGTTTGTAACGCCCTAACACGCTTTAACTGAAAAGACGCAGCGGAATTACGTACCATAAAATTTCTTTCATTAAAACGTTTTATCCTACTTGAAAGTTCATTATAAAATAACCTTTTTTACAATATACGCATCCTTCGTACTTATTTACAGAACGAAAGTCTAACTTATGTCTATCAATTTATATACTCCAGGATCCCCGTACAATCTATCTTATGACTCGGTCTTTGATCGCTACACCTCATGATGATAATCTGTCATTCATACAACCTGCACCCACCACATACAATCGAAACATTAGCATACATTATATACAAACAAGATTCTTAATCGTGTAATCTCGATATGTTCTATCCACATATTCTTTCAATCCCGTTATCTTTCTAGATTTAGTCATTCCATCCGGGTGTCTAATCCTTAGCGAAACCTCGATAGAGTACCTGCACTACATTTCATTCTCGAGGCACACTATTAATAACGTCAATACTTAAGTGTATTTAAACCACGTATGCATTACATACATAACTAAGTACATACAAACCTACACACATTCATACATACATTACTTCATACAGACATACCTGCTCACATACTTACATTCATACATACATTACGGCGTACGAACATACCTACTTACATGCTTACATCCATACATACATACATACATACATTACTACTTACAAACATACCTACTCACATTCTTATATACATACATACATTACGGCGTACGAACATACCTACTTACATGCTTACATACAAACATACATACACTACCACATACAAACATACCTACTCACATACTTACATACATGCATACGTTACGGCGTACAAACATACCCACTTACATGCTTACATACATACATACATACATTACCCCGCGTACTCGCTCACACATTCCGAAATTAATCACATGTCATAAACGCTTTTAAAATATCTTTCGGATATGTTTCGGATCTTAAGAATGAGTTCCGAACTCACCCGTAACTTACCAAGCCTTTCAATAGGGTTGAGGAACCTTATAAGGACTTAGCGAGGCTTGGAATGTGTCCACGGGGTCCGAATTCGAAGGAAAAACAAAGAAATCCTCAAACTTTACAATTACATCAGACCTCCACCATAAGCTACGGTGGCTACCGTAGCTTACGGTGGCCCCCAAAGCTTTACGGTAGCTCAAGACTGCCTTACGGCAGAAAAGGAAACCCAGCTCCCACCGTAACTTACGGTGGCACCGTAAGCTACGGTGGTGCCCAGATCAGCATTCCATTTTCACACTAAAATTCGCGTAACTTGCTCGTTTTGCATCCGTTTCACTTGAAACTTGTTCCTAAACGTCCGTAAAACAATTCCTTTCGTATTAGCTAAAAATTCATACCTTGAGGCCCTTAAAATTTATAAATTACATTACCATTACATAATTCATGCATACATGTTCGACCCGTTCGATCTTTATCATACACTTCCCAACTTACCTAACCACCTTCGATTATTTTCCATTAAACTTGCCTTATCACTACCTTTAATTCATACTTTCTTACATAACTCTAAATAAATTACCAAACAACAAAACATATTAAGTCAAAAGGGTCAGTTTGGGATTCACTTACATCGTGCGTCCAAGTTTGTGCAAAGCTTCCCCTTTCCTCATGATCCGTTAGCTTTCCATACTTGAGTCCATGTCAATTGGGGTTCCTATCCTTTCAAGTCATTATGTCCACATCAAAGTTAGTATGCATGTTCATTCATATCACATCCATTTCAAACTCTTAGCTACATAGACTTTCATTAGTCAAACTTATCATGCATATGACATGAACCGACAATCCACATTGTTCAACATTCATTTAGTCAATTTATCATCATACGTACGTACATTTAATCGTCCTAACACTTAATCATGATTCTTTAAATTCTCATAGACATATTCATAAGTCTAATCATGTTACTCGCATATTCATTGACTTTTCAGAAAGTCAACGACCATACTTACTTATTCCCACTTATGAACACACACCTTTATCTTGATATGATAAACTATTTTAGTAACGCCATACACATTTCATAATCATGTCATGTAGTACATACAACTACATAATCACTTGATTTCTTACTCGATATTCACAAAAATCAATTTACACATAGTAACACTTTCATGATCCTACATTTGACAACTACATGCCAAGTTAGCCAATTTAATGTAATCGTAACACCAAACTATACTAGTTGTCTTCAACCTATACACTTAGTACATACTCATTTCTAAATTACCATTATGTCACTAATCCGACTCATGGTGTGCACTACCATTCAAGCATCGGGTACTAATTCCTAATGCATACTTCCACGGAACCGTCTCATCAACTAACTACTCACATGTCATTCATCCAAAACACGTATCTCATGCTAACTTAACTATCAAACATAACATTATCACATTCTACACCAAATTACCAAATTCTTGCAATAATTTTACTCGCTAGCTTCACCTAGACATTTCATCAAACACTAGGCGTGCGTACTAACATTTATGCATAATGCACAAGTAATTCAAGCATATCCTTTCCATATTCAAGCAAGATCACTTTGTCATCAAATCTGCATCATGTTTACTATCAAAACCTACCATATAGCATCTTGTGCAACAACATAATCATAATATCAACAATTACATGTTCATCATAATCATTCTTATACTCCTACACATGGGTTTCGTTCTAAATCATGAAATGACATCTAGAACTCGCATAATTCGTGTTTCATATAGTGATTCTATCATATTCTCATGCTTAATTTCACACAACTTCACGGATTAATCAAAACCCACTTCACATAAGATCACCAAATCATAAATTTCAGCTTACCATATGTTTGCAAGGGCTAGATCATCAAGAAAACGAGTTCATGCATCGGATTTGAGCCTAATTTCCTTGTCAATTTGAAGCTTTCTTGGGAACTAGGGTTTTCACCTTTCCCTTCTTCCTCCTGATCGATCTCACGCACACACACAACCTAGTGTATGTGAGATTTTGTTTTAATTAAATTCATGTTCCAATTTGGCAATCTTGGTCCCTCATGTTCTTTCTTATTTATTTAACCCCCATTGTTTTCCACTCTCAATTGATAGCCAACACCACCTAACCAAGTTAGATAGCTTGGTTATTAGTGAAATATCCCACTTAACCAATAAATCCTACTTACTTATGCCAACCTAATAAAATGTCCAAATAAAATATTTAGACCCGAGTTTTGGGGCGTTACAAATCTACCCTCCTTAAAAGAGGTTTCGTCCCCGAAACCTTGCTCATTCTTACTCTTATCCTCTTTTCTTTGTACTCATTTAGAGTGCGTAATACAATACGAATATATTCAAGATCTTGGCTAAAATTTTTACTCATAATTTAGTATACTTGTACGCATTATCCCTACTTTCTTAAATTAAGCAAACTTTACCTTCACAAACACAGGAAAGGTCAGAAACTTATCCAGAGCCCTTACTAGTGTCATTTTCACTTTTGTGATTTATTTCATTCTATTATTGTGTCATATTCCTTGTTTCATTCTGCTCACCACGAGCAAACCCTATCATCCCGTTACTAAAGTCCTTTCTACTTACATTTCACCTTTATAGAAGGGTCGACATATCATTATACATATATTATAGACTTTCGATATACCAATTCTTACTTATAATCACCCTTCTTAAACCCACTTATCCATACTTAACACGAAAATTAGGCATTATTTCCATGGTCACTTTTGTTATTTATGCCGTGCGTATCTTTTCTACAATGTCTCGTTCAAATGAACATGGCCAACAAGCCGAGCATCAAGGTTAGCATTGCTTAACGATACTAGTCGTCTCTACTCTTAAAGTGCATCAAAAGACCTAGTCGTGCTATTCATACATTGTTGACTTTTAGAAAGTCAATCATCTTACCTACATACTTTCGTCATATGATCATATACTCATCTAAACCTGGTCGGCCATACCAATGATACCATTTACATTTCATGATCATGGTGGAAGACACACATATACATAAGTACATGATCAACTAATTACATATATGCACATGTATCACCATTTCAACTCATACTAACATATTCGAAATACTATAGTTGACAATCATATTCAAAAACTAGAAATTTGACATAATCTCGACACCAGTCCTTACTAGTAAGTCCATATTTCTCATACTTTACCTTCAACTTACCTCATTTGTCCTACATTACTATTCTTCTCATTTCATGCATCACTAAAGTTTGCCTACACAAGCGCATCACAAAGGTTCTTCATACGAGAGTCTAACCCATACCCGAAGGTTTCGCTAATAACTTATAAAACGTAATTCTCAATGACATGGTTCCCTCCTTATGTTAATTATAAGGAATTAACCATTCCATACTATACCATACTCCTTTCACCACGCAATTTGCAGGTCCATTTCGATTTACTATTTCATACTTATCCGTCATAATTTAAAACACTTTACTTACCTCGATTTCATTCCATACTACAACGATCTGTAAATCAGATCTGTCCACATTCTTCACGAGCACTAGCCATACCAGGCTAGATTCCATTCATCCATGTAATGTGCCTCCCTTCGAACGCATCCTTTCACCAATTCTGTTGGTTTCACCACATCAAAGATTCTAACATTATCATCAAGAAATTTAGCAATTAGTAACTTTCATTTCTCACATGAAACTTTTTCATTCTAGTTACTTAGTTCGCCAACCTTCATAATTTGATCTTTCAAGGCCAACTAACATTTCTTATTTATCGTATATGCATCGAGGTATACGTTCGTACTTCTTTCCATTCATGCTTACTTGCAAAATCATTCATTACGTTATTTCGGTACTCATGACCAAGCTTACCCTTCTCATTCATACTTAAATCATTGTCCGGGTAGTAGCCGGCCTTACATTATGACTCCTACAGATCGGATTACTAACACATTTACACATAACGGGTTGTAACACTTCTTCCTTTCATTTTAAAACTTAGGTTTGTGTGTGTCCATTACGATCATTCCTTTGTTCATTTACTTTGCGTTTACTCATAGAACTCGTTTGACATGACTACGGTCAATTATTGACTCAATTCTGATGTGGGTAAATTTTATCTTTTATATGTTTTAAATCCGTCTTGCGGATTCAAATGTAACATCCATACCTTTTACTACTTCTATATTTTGAATCCGTCTAGCGGTTTCTAACTTACCATTCATACATTTTCTTCCTTCTATGATTTGAATCCGTTTCGCAGATTCAAGCATGTCATTCTTGAATCCGTCTTGTGGATTCGAACATTCCCTTCGAGCCTTTCATTCCTTGAATCCGTCTCGCGGATTCAAACATATCATTCATACTTTCATTCCTGAAAGTCTTACATTTCTTTTCACCCCCACGTCCACCTACTACCTAACTCTAACGGACATACCTGTAACAATTATCACGGTCTCACGAACGTCATACGTTTCTTGTGTACTGGCCAGGTACACAATCCACATACTAGTTTCGTGCCTTCGCGTAATCGCCACCTTATGTCCGCAGAATTAAGTTTCGGCACGTGTAACATTTTCAAAACTTCCTTACTCTGTCATTGTTATATTTCGTTTAGAATTTTCTTTTACTTGCTTAATTATACCATTTCATGCACCAATAAGCTAAATCTACGTACCTCGGTCAATATGTCATATTACATACCTTGGTGCCAGCGTTAGACCGCATTTACAAATCGTCCTTTCCAAGCAATCATGCCGACCTTACATATAACATACTGTTAGTTATCTTCACATACATACTTAAGCACATACTTACCTTGGCATCTACCCTTAGATTTCGATCGAGTCTCGGATTGTACGGGTTCTTGGTCACGAGAGCACACCGGTTTGAGTTCAAGTATTTACCTCCTTCTACTTGATTCTCTCAAACCAGGGCTCTGATACCAACTTGTAACGCCCTAACACGCTTTAACTGAAAAGACGCAGCGGAATTACGTACCATAAAATTTCTTTCATTAAAACGTTTTATCCTACTTGAAAGTTCATTATAAAATAACCCTTTTTACAATATACGCATCCTTCGTACTTATTTACAGAACGAAAGTCTAACTTATGTCTATCAATTTATATACTCCAGGATCCCCGTACAATCTATCTTATGACTCGGTCTTTGATCGCTACACCTCATGATGATAATCTGTCATTCATACAACCTGCACCCACCACATACAATCGAAACATTAGCATACATTATATACAAACAAGATTCTTAATCGTGTAATCTCGATATGTTCTATCCACATATTCTTTCAATCCCGTTATCTTTCTAGATTTAGTCATTCCATCCGGGTGTCTAATCCTTAGCGAAACCTCGATAGAGTACCTGCACTACATTTCATTCTCGAGGCACACTATTAATAACGTCAATACTTAAGTGTATTTAAACCACGTATGCATTACATACATAACTAAGTACATACAAACCTACACACATTCATACATACATTACTTCATACAGACATACCTGCTCACATACTTACATTCATACATACATTACGGCGTACGAACATACCTACTTACATGCTTACATCCATACATACATACATACATACATTACTACTTACAAACATACCTACTCACATTCTTATATACATACATACATTACGGCGTACGAACATACCTACTTACATGCTTACATACATACATACATACACTACCACATACAAACATACCTACTCACATACTTACATACATGCATACGTTACGGCGTACAAACATACCCACTTACATGCTTACATACATACATACATACATTACCCCGCGTACTCGCTCACACATTCCGAACTTAATCACATGTCATAAACGCTTTTAAAATATCTTTCGGATATGTTTCGGATCTTAAGAATGAGTTCCGAACTCACCCGTAACTTACCAAGCCTTTCAATAGGGTTGAGGAACCTTATAAGGACTTAGCGAGGCTTGGAATGTGTCCACGGGGTCCGAATTCGAAGGAAAAACAAAGAAATCCTCAAACTTTACAATTACATCAGACCTCCACCGTAAGCTACGGTGGCTACCGTAGCTTACGGTGGCCCCCAAAGCTTTACGGTAGCTCAAGACTGCCTTACGGCAGAAAAGGAAACCCAGCTCCCACCGTAACTTACGGTGGCACCGTAAGCTACGGTGGTGCCCAGATCAGCATTCCATTTTCACACTAAAATTCGCGTAACTTGCTCGTTTTGCATCCGTTTCACTTGAAACTTGTTCCTAAACGTCCGTAAAACAATTCCTTTCGTATTAGCTAAAAATTCATACCTTGAGGCCCTTAAAATTTATAAATTACATTACCATTACATAATTCATGCATACATGTTCGACCCGTTCGATCTTTATCATACACTTCCCAACTTACCTAACCACCTTCGATTATTTTCCATTAAACTTGCCTTATCACTACCTTTAATTCATACTTTCTTACATAACTCTAAATAAATTACCAAACAACAAAACATATTAAGTCAAAAGGGTAAGTTTGGGATTCACTTACATCGTGCGTCCAAGTTTGTGCAAAGCTTCCCCTTTCCTCATGATCCGTTAGCTTTCCATACTTGAGTCCATGTCAATTGGGGTTCCTATCCTTTCAAGTCATTATGTCCACATCAAAGTTAGTATGCATGTTCATTCATATCACATCCATTTCAAACTCTTAGCTACATAGACTTTCATTAGTCAAACTTATCATGCATATGACATGAACCGACAATCCACATTGTTCAACATTCATTTAGTCAATTTATCATCATACGTACGTACATTTAATCGTCCTAACACTTAATCATGATTCTTTAAATTCTCATAGACATATTCATAAGTCTAATCATGTTACTCGCATATTCATTGACTTTTCAGAAAGTCAACGACCATACTTACTTATTCCCACTTATGAACACACACCTTTATCTTGATATGATAAACTATTTTAGTAACGCCATACACATTTCATAATCATGTCATGTAGTACATACAACTACATAATCACTTGATTTCTTACTCGATATTCACAAAAATCAATTTACACATAGTAACACTTTCATGATCCTACATTTGACAACTACATGCCAAGTTAGCCAATTTAATGTAATCGTAACACCAAGCTTTACTAGTTGTCTTCAACCTATACACTTAGTACATACTCATTTCTAAATTACCATTATGTCACTAATCCGACTCATGGTGTGCACTACCATTCAAGCATCGGGTACTAATTCCTAATGCATACTTCCACGGAACCGTCTCATCAACTAACTACTCACATGTCATTCATCCAAAACACGTATCTCATGCTAACTTAACTATCAAACATAACATTATCACATTCTACACCAAATTACCAAATTCTTGCAATAATTTTACTCGCTAGCTTCACCTAGACATTTCATCAAACACTAGGCGTGCGTACTAACATTTATGCATAATGCACAAGTAATTCAAGCATATCCTTTCCATATTCAAGCAAGATCACTTTGTCATCAAATCTGCATCATGTTTACTATCAAAACCTACCATATAGCATCTTGTGCAACAACATAATCATAATATCAACAATTACATGTTCATCATAATCATTCTTATACTCCTACACATGGGTTTCGTTCTAAATCATGAAATGACATCTAGAACTCGCATAATTCGTGTTTCATATAGTGATTCTATCATATTCTCATGCTTAATTTCACACAACTTCACGGATTAATCAAAACCCACTTCACATAAGATCACCAAATCATAAATTTCAGCTTACCATATGTTTGCAAGGGCTAGATCATCAAGAAAACGAGTTCATGCATCGGATTTGAGCCTAATTTCCTTGTCAATTTGAAGCTTTCTTGGGAACTAGGGTTTTCACCTTTCCCTTCTTCCTCCTGATCGATCTCACGCACACACACAACCTAGTGTGTGTGAGATTTTGTTTTAATTAAATTCATGTTCCAATTTGGCAATCTTGGTCCCTCATGTTCTTTCTTATTTATTTAACCCCCATTGTTTTCCACTCTCAATTGATAGCCAACACCACCTAACCAAGTTAGATAGCTTGGTTATTAGTGAAATATCCCACTTAACCAATAAATCCTACTTACTTATGCCAACCTAATAAAATGTCCAAATAAAATATTTAGACCCGAGTTTTGGGGCGTTACATCGTTGCAGCATTTGAGAACACTGAAGTGTTCCTACCTTTCAAGTCGGTCGATCGAGCGGTTCGCTCGATCGGCTAGCTCACTCGATCGGCTAGGAACTTCAGGGGTGGTCCTCCACTGAATGTCACTCGATCGAACAGTCTGTTCGATCGGCTGACATTCCCTACTACGAACGAATTGTGAAAACGATTAAGTGTTGAAGCATAGTATCTCATGATCCGAACAGTAATGTTTACCAATCGAGTGACCTATTCGATCGAACATTACTTCGTCAATACTATACTTCAAAAGTTTGGAAGGGTGGGACGCCATGTGCTAGCCGATCGGCTGGTCCGGTCAATCGGCTGGTGTGTCCGATCGGCTGGGCTGTTCGAACAGCCTAGCCGTTCGGCCAGCATTTCTGACCTGGTCGGCCTTTCGTCTAACACTTGGCTGTTTGTTTATTTGTCATTCTTCCAAGGTAACTTGACAACGTGTTGAACTATGATAACCTCCGTTCCTACTTGTTTCCTTGGCTCGAACAGGAATCACCCAAGTCTGGCCGGTGAACGGTTCAGAATGTTGGTTTTAGAGTTTAACCCGAAATCGGTGAACCTTGTTCATAGAATCTGAGTCTTGAACCTTTTAACTATTTGAATGATTAGTTAGCCGGTGCAAGTTCCGTTTCTATCGGTTTGAAAGCATTGAGTGTAAAAGAGTTGAAAGAAAGTTGGAAATCCTTCTTTCAATCCTTCACATCATGAAAATGTTCAGATCTATGATGGATCTTAACTTGTTTATGTGGAAATCGGTTAGATCTAAGTTATTCATGGTTGAATGATGCCAAAGTTTGAAGTTCTTCAAGAACACCATGATGACATCACCCAAGAACACTTAGATCTTGGTGATTTCACGGTTAGAATTCAAGTTTTGAAAGATAGAAATGTGTAGAATCAAGTAATGATAAAAAACGTACAAGAATTAGAGTGAAAACTTACCGGGATTGAGAGAAATCTGAGAAAAGGTGAAGAAGATAGCTGGTTCGGTCAGAGCTTTCCAAAAATGGAAAGTATGGCAATGACAGCCCTATTTATAGGCTTCCAAAAGAGGAAAGTGGCAGCCGATCGGCTGGGAGCTCCGATCGAGTGGGCTGCTCGATCGGCTGGCAAGATGCTAGCCGATCGGCTGGCCTGTTCGATCAGGATGCTTCCTGTTCGATCCGCCACGCACTTCGAGTATTTTGCGACGATTTTCGACGTTTCGATTTCGATGGACGATGATACGGATACGATAAAGTTCCTAGTCAAATTACTTTTAATCCCAACCACTATATCTAACATACAATCTTCTATAAGTCACGTTCAAATGTCGGTTTCGATTGAGTTCGATTGCTTTTCGAGTTTCGATTCGATTTTCGATTGATTTGCTTGAATACCACACCAAACATAAAGTAAGCACGCACAAGTAATACATAAGGCACACACACACGTATAATGATACCATAATTCGCATAATTCGAGTCTCGAGTTCGATTGATTGTTAGATCGGTTTGATTACTGATTGGTTATCTTTATCGCATTGTTACTTCCTATCATTCACAGTCGTAGATCGGTTCGCGTTTAAAACACATTCGATTACTTCGGTTCTTGCTGATTACAACACTTACTCCACATAATACAACTAAAACACAAAATCGACTATCTACAGTCAAAGAAAGTCAAAGTTGACTTGGACTTTGACTTTGACTTTGATATTCGAAAACACGGGGTGTTACACCCTCTCTCTTCAATGCTTCTCTGTCTCTCGCATCTTTGGTCCGCGGCCACACAAATCTCCACTCGACGCATTTGACTCTTCAATGCAACTTGAAGACTCCTATTACAAATGGGCTAAGTTTTAATGTTCACTATAGTGGTGTTAATGGCTATCTATGAGGTCAAGGGTTCGACTCATAAAAATAGCCTCTTGAAGGGTAAAGACGGGTAAATCAAGCCCAAGTTGGACCGACTCATTTGCCCTTATTAACAGTAGTGTTAATACTAATAGTAACGATATTATATTTTTAACTAGAATTTAGACATTGTAAAAGGAAGTGATAGAAACTCCTTCAAGTTTAAAGACTAATTACTTTTTAGACTAAACTCCTTCAAGTTTAAAGACTAATTACTTATTAGACTAAAAGTGATGCTTTATTTTAAGTTGTACTTTCTAACCTCTTTATTATGAATTTACTAGCACTATAATATTCAACTAAAAAACTAGTATGCATTAATGATTATTTGGAAAGGTATGATATTATTTAAGAGCAACTATAAATTACTTCATACTTGTTTGCGGTATGAAGTTTATTTTTGATGATGATCATAGGTTATCAATAATTACCAACAAGTTCCTGTGGTCATTTCTAGGGTTTGAGGTTTTTAGGTTTTGATGTTTTAGGTGTTTCATTCTTTTTAATCATGTCATTTGGTGTAGTTTTACTGGGTCCTGTTGTATTCTGGGTGTGGTGCAGTCCTCCGTTTGTTTAATGAAGTTTGCCTTTCAAAAAAAAAAGTTCTTGTGGTCATATTTATTCAAGTAAATTACGATTTTGGCCTATATAGTTAATTCATTATTATCTTATAAGCCTAGAAAGGAATCTTTTAATATATGTGTCCCTAACATCATTTTTTCTAACTATTTTGGCCCTCATCACCAACACCATCAAATAAAATGTAGATCATGTGCCCCTCACATAAGGGGCATTTATGTCATTTACACCAAGACAAGACATTTACACTAGGACAAGACTAGGGCTGTTCACGAGCTGAGCCGAACCGGGCGGACTTTTGCTCGTGCTTGGATCGTTTACAAACCGAACCGAGCAGAGCGGCTCATTTAAAACCGAGCCACAAATCAAGCGAGCATCTTCCGAGCAGTAAATATTTCGAGCGAGCGGCGAGCGAAGTTCGAGCGATTTGGACAACCATGCCTCCTGATTTAAATTTGCTTAAAGAGATAGTGACAATGTAGGATCTCAAGTTTTTATGTCTTAATAAACAAGCACATTTCATGGCATAATATTTTTCTTATTAATAACAATGTTGTGGCCGACGAGGCGATGATCATATTGCACGAACAATGACATTGAGAGCAAGAGATGATTGACTTAGGGTAACGACATGAAACATTGAGGCGATAAGCAGACTGCCGTTTATCTGTTTAGGGTTTACTTTTAGATTTGATATTAATTTTTTATTGGTGTGATCGAGTTAGTAAGTATAGATATAGTTCTAAATTTGTATATAGTTGACCAAAATCTAATAGAGTAGTATATATAAAACTATTAAATTTGATTTATATATAAGTATATATATATAATTTATATTTGTGTATATACATGTTTATATATGTATGTGTATATGTATATTTAAAAATAATAATTCGAGCCGAACTGATCCGAGAGGACCTTTGCTTATGCTTGGCTCGTTTACAAACCGAACCGAGCAGAGCGGCTCGTTTACAACCGAGCGTCAAATCGAACGAGCATTTTCTGAGCAATTTTCGAACGAGCGTCGAGCGAGCGACGAGCGCCGAGCGGTTTGAACGGCCCTAGACAAGACATATGATTACACATATGAGTTTTTTGTTTTTTTCATTTTTTAGACCATGAGGTGTGGTTTGGGTAGTCCCTTTAGGGACTATCCGGTACGTAGGCGTCACGTCACATTCAATGAAGGACCATCCAAAGGGGACTACCCAAGGGTGTGGGGTACTACCCAAATTTAATAAAAAACTAATATATAATAAAGGAGAGAGAGAGAGAACAACTTGAGGGGCCCACTATCAGCCAATAATACACCTCGTCCTCAGCGTCCAAATTCAGCCGCTGGAGCCGCGACGAGCCGGGGAGGGGCGGTGTGGGACGACCGAGACGAGCGGCGCCGGGGAGGGGACGACCCCCACACCCCATGGTCTTACTAAGTTTCATTTAAAGTATTAACTTTTAATTTTTCTTTTATATCTATGTATAATTTTATATAATATCAAATATACGGTTCTGATTGATTTTTTATTTACCTTTTTAACATAAATTTTACCAAAAATCGAGTCTTATAAAATATTATATTTTTTTATCTGTAACATACCTTTTTATGAATACATACCTTTTTATAAATATATGCTTATAAATTAAGAATTATACAAATGAGTAAAATAAATAATACAAACTATGAAAGCATAAAAGTGAATTTGACGTAAAACTTATGTTCAGTTGGAGTTAAATAATTTCAAACAAACTATTTTGCAAAACTGTTATGTAACAAAAAAAAAATAACTTTTTCATATAAATAAAGATATCATGTCTATTAATGTATACCGATTTGATATAAAAAGTATAAATAAAAACACATATTCAAATTACAATACAAAATGTTCCTTCTTTAAAGATTTTTTTTTTATTAAAAGCTGAAACACAATAAGTAACAAAGAAAATATTAATCTGATAAACAAACAAAAAAAGCACAAAAACAAAAAATTAAGAGTAAAATCTAAAAATACTTTCGATTAGAAACAAATAAAAAAAAGTTTTAAAAAATAGATTTCATTGAAACTTAAATGAAAAAGTTTCTTGTTTAACACATCATTAACGTTTTTTCTTTTAACAGGAAGAAAAGTAAATTAAACTAAATAGTATTTTAAATAGTATTTTATATTTAAATAACATTATATTAACAAATGAAATGTAAATTAAACTAAATAGTATTTTATATTTAAATAACTTGATAAGTAATTAATGGTATTAATTAATACATTAAATATTTAATAACAAAAATATAATATAATAAGTGAAGATGAAAAACATAGTAAGATATAGGTGAATATAAGTTTTGAGGGTTTAAATGTTATTTAAGGTGAACTTTTTTAATGCTTATATTCAGATCATGATAAATTGTGTTTTTTAGTATTTACAAACACTATCGATTCGTTGATACTAGTTACTATTTATAATACATTTTTAATAGAGAAGAACAACACAATCGAACAAAAACAAAGAAGCTGAAAACAAAAAAAAGATATGTTTGAAATAATATCCATTATAAATTAATGTATCTTCGTAGCCCAAAATAAATTTTATATTGAAACGGCTACGTTTTTTAGTTTAAAATTTACATATGAAATCATATACAATTATCTGGCAAATCCTGGTGCAAAAATCAATTTACAGGTGAAATGACATATATACCCCTTATATGGGGCACATAACTAACATTTAACCATTTAATTAATATTAGTGGTACGGGCCAAAATAGTTAAAGAAAAAAATGTTCGAGTCACAAATGTTAAAAGTTTCTTTTGGACTTATAAGATAAAAGTGAATTAACCAAATGAGCCAAAATCGTAATTTAATTTACTTGTATATTATCCTTTTGTGTTGTAAATGCTTGCAAAGGTGGTTGGTGGGCCATAAAAACGTACATATGCTCTCTTTATTTCCCTTTTCCTTTTTAGAATTGTATTCTTCATCTTCAAAGTCCGAGATCGCTTAGAACAAAAACACCAAAACTCGATTGAACAAACTCGAACTCGCTCAACTTTTTTTATAAACAAAAGCACATCATTATACTAACCCTTATCCAAAATACGACTTCATAAATTTATTATTTAACCCCTCTAACTATTAAACAATGACAAGATTAGCCCCAACAATCTAACAAACTTTACACTCCAACTTAGTTTGGTGATTAAAAATATATACAATGTATTCAACCCGCTTGAAGCTGCGATGCATGAGCAGTAGTAGCAAAGCAAACGAGATTTGACATTTAATTTGGCTTCTGTTTACGAATTGCTGGGGAATCAAATTCATCCCCACCAACAAGACATAGAAGCTACAAACCAACAATCGATTCAGATCATAAACCCAAACGAACGAAAATAAACAGAAAAATTAATCAAAAACAAAAGAAAAAAAGTCATTTGAATTGAATGAATGAATGAATGAAAGTATGATGAAGGTGATGGGGATGCATGGATTTATATAGAGAGGTGATGAATGGTTAAAGTCTTGATCCAACGGCCCTGATTTGTTTACGGAATAGTCCATGAACCTTTTCTCTTGTGACCTGACCTATTCAGCCTATTGTTCTACGGTATCACCCATTTTTCAGGTGCCACGTTACTACGTTTTACATGCCTCCTTTTTTACTTTTCAAAGTTACAGATTTTTTTATTTATTTATTTTTTAACAACAGTGAATCTAGACTGCTTCAAAATATTCTAAAATTAGTGGATTTCTCCGGCGCTACGCAGCGAAAACTTGGTCCGTATTGGTTTATTATAGTACCAACACTTGCTATAGTGATTGAAAGAGAAAACACAAAAAATAAAATCATGACACGCACAAAAAGCTATCGACACTTGTTTAATATCAATCGAAAACAATATAAACAAGTCAAATACTAATAACGATTCAAATAATATTGATATCATATGCTGAAGTTGTTTGGCTAGAATCGATTTGGTCAAAGAGTTCAAAGCAATGTTTTCGGTGTAGAAATATGAATATATCTCATACTAGGTTACAACCCCGTGTATTACACGGGGTGAATAAATATAATTTTATATATTAAATAATAAAACAATATATATTTAAAAATCTCGTTATTACATGGGTTGAATACATATATTTTTATATATTAAATAATAATAAAAATTATATCTTTAAGCACCTCATGTATTGTACAAGTTGAGTAATGTAACTTTATATACCAAATAATAAAAAAATATATTATTAAAAACCCGTGAATTACACAGGTTGTATAATTGTAATTTTGTATACTAATTTATAAAAAGTTATATCTTAAATAAAAATCATGTGTATTATACCGCTTGAATAAATCTAATTTTATATACAAGATAAAAAAAATTGTATCTTTAAAAAAACTACCGGATATACTCGATACCCGCCAATATCTTATACTTGATTGTAGATAATTATTGTTTAGTTGAATACCTTCTACTTAATTATATGTAACTCTCCTACCTAATTATAAATAATAATTATTATTTAGTTTAAATTTAATGTAGGTTTTAAATAATAGGAAGGATAAAATATAATGTAGAGCTCCTCGACATGTATCCCTTATAGGTTTATTTTATTATTAGTAAAGAAGTATAGATTTTACAAAATGTATAAAATATTTTAATAAACATATATTAATTTTTAGAATTTTGCTTTGGTAATTAGTTGTATTAATATTCGTGTATTATAATTCATAACTTAATTTTTATTTATAGTGATAATGATATATTATTTTTTATTAAATGCAATTATCTCTTGAAAAAGGTAACAAAAAATAAATAAAAAGCAAAATCATCTTTTATTATTAGATGCAATTATCTCTAAATGAAAAGCAAAATCATCTTTTATTATTAGATGCAATTATCTCTTGAAAAAAGTAATAAAAACATCTAATATAAATGGATATGACGTAAATTTATTTTACTTAAAAACAGATTCTAAGATAATCCTTTTAAAATTTAAACAAACACATAAATTTCTTGTTTTATATATTTAATTAATTAATATAAGATACTCTCAATGAATGACACGTGTCCACTTATTGGTTTCTTTTATTATATAGTATAGATATAGATTATTTTACATAGCTATCCAACAAAGTTGATAATAATTAATTTAACACGGTATGCATTTATGCAATTTGTTTCTCTTTTCATTTGAAGCTTTGATTTTGCCTTATTATTATTAGTAAGTATTGGTTGTCATATTATTAATAATTAAACCATCGTATTTTTACCAATACACAAATAATTTTACCAACATGTATTTAATTAGTCAAGATTCAAGAAACCGTTCAATGCTTTTAGATTTTAGTAAAACCCCGGAAAGTAAAACATAAAAGATTTGATCTTTTTCTCTGGGTTTTTCAAAATAAGAGATTAATTTCAAGATGTATAAACTGAGAAGTTAATTAACAAACAATAAAAATAGTCACAAAAAGACAAAATCGAATATTACTAGCTGTGTGTTTGGAATTGTTATATATGTAATGTAATGTAATATATAATAATATAATTACTAGGGGTGTAAATGAGCTGAATCGAGCCAAACCAACCTAGGCTCGAGCTCGGGCTCGAAGAAAAATTAGCCGAGCCAGCTCGGCTCGAAAAGTTCTAACGAGCTGAATGTATAGGCTCAAGCTCGGTTCGAAGAAATCTCAAGCCAGCTCGAAGCTCGTTAAGCTAGCTCGCAAAATTGCTTGATTTTTTTTTTCTATTCTTTTAAAACCAATTGACCACTCAACTCAAATGGCTCATAAGTATAGAAAATCCGTATCTCGAAAAGGGTATCTTGAACTAGTAACTTATAACTGAGTGGTTCTTTATTTATAGATGGTCTCCCCTTTATAATTTTTTTGTTCAAACAACGATATGGGAAAAACTTTCACCTCACCCTTTTATTTTATAACTAATCCAACATTTTCATGTATTAGTTCAAATCTGATGTGGGACTTCATTTTTTAACCAATTCCTCACGAAATCTGCATATTTATTATATCTTTGGATATGCAAGTTTATTTTTTTACTACAAAGATAACCTGAAATATATACACAGCCCTTAATTATAACGAGCCCAACGAGCGAGCCACCTACCGAGCGAGCCACGAACCGAACCTACCTTGGCTCAGGCTTGGCTCGTTTACAAACCGAGCCGAGCCGGCTCATTTAAAACCAAGCCAATTTCGAACCGAGCTTTTTCCGAACTTTTTTCGAGCGAGCCGCGAGCTACGAGTTTTTTGAACAGCCCTAATAAATACCCCATACTCAGGTGTATTGAACCTGAGATCTTCTACTAATGCCAAGAGCCTCTACCTAGTGAGCTAACCCCACTTTAAACCTGTGGCCTCCCCAAGATTTTGTTTTAAAAGTATACGAAACTATAAATTTTGTCCCATGAAAGGTTTACAACTTGTTACAAACCCAAACGTAAGACGGACCACACATGTCCAAACGCACACCCAAACTTATTCGCTCTAGATACTCAAATCACCTTATGCGGTTCTCAAACCACTTCATTGTATACTTTATATAAGTTTAACAACTACAACATGATATTTTTGAAGAACCAAATCAGTGCACAACTTCTAAAAAAGTTTGGAGTTTATTTAGTATGTTCTTATTACAATGTAATAAAAAAACTTGAGGGGGTTGTTTCGACTAACCACAGAAAGTGAGTAAAGGTGTTATGTAAAATAGTTTGAAATTTTGAAAGCAAGATACTTGATTACGTGGGTTGTACGATATTCGGTATCACGTGATTTCACCGAAAAATGCATGTGGCTTTTATTCTTCAACCCACATTGTGAAACCTGAGTTAAAATCAAAAGAAACTAAAAGGGGCACAATGAAAAGAAGGAAAGACTAGGAGGCTGAAAAATGAAAATATGCCTGTTGTAAGTTGTTGTTAAATTGTTGGGCCTTGGTTTTTGGTTATTTGATTTGGGTCGAAGCAATTCATAAGCCCATAATATGCTGTCTGGTATTTAATTTAAACTACTACAAACACAAGATTGTGACGTTCAGCAAGGAATAGTGGAGCCCTTCAATTGGGTAAAAAAGGCGGGTAATAGTGCTAGGCAGCTGCCTGATACTCCTCTATTGGTCCAACAAAATTATGATTTTATCCTGCTTTAAAATTACAATTTTGCCATTAGTTCAAATTTATATTTTCGCCCCCGCTTAAAAATAAATTTATGCTTTTGCTCCCAGCTAAATATTTCAATTTTACCCCCGGTTAAAAAATTACGATTTTGCCCCGTTCCAACCCTTAAAAATACAATTTTCCCATCAGTTCAAAATTATGTTTTTACCCCCACTTAAAAGTAAACCTACGCTTTTGCTCCTGGCTAAAAATTTCCAATTTTGCCCTCGATTCAAAATTACGATTTTGCCCCATATAAATTTATAGTTTTGCCATTAGTTTTTTTCTCACAGCCAAGTTACGATTTTACCCTCAACTTAACTTTAGATTTTCCCCATCGTTTTTGTTTGTTTTCCTGGTGACATTACAATTTTGCTTCCAGTGTAAAATTACAGTCGTGCCGGCAACTTCCTGGCACTCCTCCGTTGGTCCATTTAGTTTACAATTTATCCACGAATTAAAATTATGATTTGGCCATGAGTTAAAAATTACGTTTTTCCCATCGTTTTAGTTTTTTTTACCAAAACTATAAAGGTTTTTTGTTTTAATTGGTTTACTCGATTTAATTTTTTTTCATCTCAAGGAGTTGCCTAACACTAGCTCATTAGTCCTGAAAAATTACAGTTTTGCCCCGATCCCAAAATTACGGTCTTATCATCGTTTTTGTTTTTTTTCCCTAGCAAAATTATAGTAGTCTTTTTGTAATTGGTTGAGAATTATTCGGCCATCGCCCCGCAACGCGGACAGGGCATCTACTAGTTTATTATTAAATAGTTAATGGTAATAGTAAATTGAGTTTTTATTTTTAAACCATTATTTAATTATGCAACTAATTGATTTTTGGTACAAAATCTAGTTATTTTAACAAAATAATTTTCACACAAGCCAAGCAAAATTTTGTAGTTAAATGTTTTATTTAATTAAATTTGATATTATTTAAATGATTTAAAAGTAGTAAAAGTTTAATATTATAAATTAACGTTAACTAGTATTAAGCCCTACCGCGTTGCGGTGGGGGTGTACAACTTTTTTCAAATAGTACCAATGTCACACCATCGCCAACAACGAACACGTATTAATGTGAGGAAATTAGATCGTAACGTAAAACATAGAAAATAATAACTAAGTTGACTTAGTACCCGCTCGTTGCGACCAACCTATTATGTTAAACGGGAAAGAACAACGTAAAAACACTGAACCATACATATACGTTGCGTCGTATTAACTCGCAAATTAGAACGAAGTGTTAAACGAAACATAATAACATTGAACCACACACGCACGTTGCACCGTGTTAACTCGCAAAATTTAGAAAGAAACGTTAAACAAAAAAATTACGAAATATGATAAGTATAGGGACCAAAGTTGAAAGCAAAAAAATGTGAGATTAAATTGAAAAAGATGAAAACTTTTAGGTTAAAAATGAAAAATCAAATAAATTTTAGACTAAAAGTGGAATATTAACTTTTTTTTTTTGAAAATACCTCTAAGCCTCATGTACAACACCCCAATACATATACACATGTTGGAAATTTATAGTATGTAAATTATTATGAAATTTCTCATTATCTTTAAATTAAGAGGTGTTTTTTTAACGTTAGACTCATACACACTAAACCTTCTCTTAAATCTATGCAATTTACTCACAATAGGACTAAAACTCTTAACACGGGCCTACCTTTTTATCAAACGGATCATGTTCATGTAATTCTTTTATTAAATGTGTTAATTCAGGTTGACTTATTAACAAACATAAATAGATTATATTTTCTAAGTATTAGGTATCAAGTCGCGGCATGGACGCATCTACTTAAATCTCACCTCCTTGCATTTTAATCGTGATTCAATATTTTACTTTAATATTTCTTTTAGTTTACTCTATGCTTCAAGTTAAAAGTTAAAAGTCATAATTACTTAGGACCATATTTACTTATCATAAGTGGATTACCAACAAATTCCTGAGTTGATACTTTTGTGTTGTAAACGTTAGCAAAGGTGATTGGTGGACAGTAAATAAAAACAGATGCTCTTTCTTTATTTCCTTTTCCTTTTCAGAATCATATTCTAGGCCCCAGATCATTAAACAAACTTGACCAAGAACGAATTCTTATTTTAATTTGTATATCAATTTGGGCGGAAAAAAGATAAAAGGGGCTCTATAACTATGTCTTGTCTTGTTGTTTGGTATAGAGAAAATCTCTGATTTGGGTTTGAATTGTATTGAGAAAAAAGTTTGTATTAGAATAGGGTTACACAAAGATGGTGTTTATATAGAACACCATATTACACACTAGCTCCTATACTATTTTTTTCTTCTTTCCGACACTCCCCTCAAGTTGAGTAGTGGGGTCACCAATACTTAACTTGCTCAAACAGCTACTAAAAGCGTTTCCGTTGACTGCTTTTGTGAAAATATCTGCGAGTTGATCTTTTGTTGATATATACGGGAGCTCTATGATTCTTTCCTCCAGTTTTTCCTTGATGAAATGTCGATCTACCTCCACGTGTTTTGTTCGATCATGCTGAACTGGGTTTTCTGAGATTTGTATTGCAGCTGTATTGTCGCACATAATTTTACTGGGTGTCGCCCTTTGGGAGAAACCAATGTCTTCTAGGAGCTTCCTGATCCAAAGAACTTCACTTAGCCCTCGAGCTATACCTCTGAACTCAGCTTCTGCACTCGACAGAGCGACCACCTTCTGTTTCTTACTTCTCCAGGTAACAAGGTTTCCACCAACCAAGGAGAAGTACCCTGACGTTGACCTTCGGTTTCCCTTATCTCCTGCCTAGTCGGCGTCAGTGTAGAGCTCAACATTTAAATGTTCATTTGCTTTAAACAACACTCCATGGCCTGCGGTACCCTATAGATACCTTAGAATTCTCTGAGCAGCTTCCATGTGGGCAACTTGTGGTTGGTGCATAAACTGACTTACCACTCCAACAGCATAAGCTGTATCAGGACGAGTGTGAGAGAGATAGATTAACTTGCCCACGAGATGTTGATACCGTTCTTTGTCTGCAAGGCTTTCCATTAAGTTCCATATGAAGATTGTGGTTCACCATCATTGGCGTATCTGCTGGTTTACAATCAATCAACCCAGTTTCTGCCAGGAGATCAAGGATATACTTCTTTTGGCAGATGAAAATTCTCCGTTTAGACCTGAGAACTTTTATTCCGAAGAAATACTTGAGATTCCTAAGGTCTTTCATTTCAAACTTTGAAAACAAACTCTTTTTCAGCTGTGCTATTTCTTCTACATCATTTCCGGCAATAATCATGTCGTCTACATATATAATCAGGCAAGTTATGAGGTCGTTTCTTCTCTTGAGGAACATAGTATGATCAGCGTTACTTTGGTAATACCCGTATTCTTTCATGGCCAAGGTGAACTTTCCAAACCATGCCCGAGGAGACTGTTTTAGCCCGTATAGAGATTTTTTCAACCGACAAACTTCCCCGTCTTTAAAACCCCCTGAAAAACCTGGAGGTGCTTCCATGTAGACTTCTTCAGCTAGGTCTCCATGGAGAAATGCATTTGTAACATCAAACTGATGGAGAGGCCACTCCTTATTGGCTGCCACGGAGAAGAGGACTCTGATGGTATCCATTTTTGCAACCGGAGAAAAAGTCTTAGAGTAATCGATCCCATACGTCTGAGTGTACCCTTTGGCTACAAGTCGAGCTTTGTATCTTCCAATGGAACCATCTGGTTTATATTTAATTGAATACACCCACCGGCATCCAACTGTTTTCTTTCCTTTTGGGAGAATGCACTTCTCCCACGTATTGTTTTTCATAAGAGCGTGCATCTCCGTTTCCATTGCTTTTTTCCAGTTCTTCTTACTTTGCGCTTCCTTTACAGAACCAGGTATTTGTTCGGAGTATAGTGAGGTGACAAAAGCTTTAGCACTGTTAGATAAGTTCCCATTAACCATATTAGCCACAGGTTACCTTGAATTTCTGGTTTCCCTCTCTGGCGAGTATCGTTTTGGAGGGACCCCTCTTTTAGTTCTAGGAGGGAGAAGGGTATCTTCCGGTTGTCTCTGCTGCAACTGGTTCCACATGTTCAACGACTGGTTCAACCTCTTCTAAATCTGGTTCAACCTGTTCCACATCTGGTTCAACATGTGGAGTAGGTTCCGTTGTTGTCGGTTCTATGTGTTCCCCTATTGTCTAATGATTATAAAACGCAGGGTCCTCAGTATTTCTTACCTCAGGTATCACGTTGGATGGACTTTCTTCAGTAGTACTGTGCTCCGCAGATTGTGTGGCTGTGTTTGAAGGACTCGCAGTACTGTGATGATTTTCTGTTGTTACTTCTTTAGATGAAGGAAGTTGGGTTAGCCAACTCAGAGTGTCTATACATTCATTCTCCCCCTGACCACTGAGTTGGGTGTCATAAAAGAATTTTGTTTCAAGAAAGTCAATGTTCATTGTGGTGAACATTTGATGAGTTTTTGGATTATAACACTGGTAACCTATTTGATCAATCCCATATCCGACAAATACACATTTCTCAGCACATGGGCCGAGCTTGTTTCGGTTGGTTTTGGGTATGTGAACAAATGCGGTACATCCGAAGATTCGAGGTTCAAGTGTAAGAGGATGGGGAATATTGGCAGACTTAGACAGACCATCTAAAGGAGTCTTAAATTTAAGAGCTTTTGTGGGAAGCCGATTTAGGAGATACACGGAGGTTGCAACTGCCTCCGGCCAGAAAGATTTAGGTACTTGAGATTCAATTAAAAGAGCTCGAGTCATTTCAAGAATAACACGATTTTTCCGTTCAGAAACACTGTTTTGTTCGGGGGTATAAGAACAAGAGGTTTGATGAATTAATCCTTTGGTTTTAAAGAATTGTTTCATGGATGTATTGACAAATTCCCCCCATTGTCGGATCGAAGGATTTGGATTTGAGTTCGGAATTGAGTTTTAATCATAGCATAAAACGTGGTAAATTTTTCGTAAACTTCGGCTTTGTTTTCTAAAAAATATACCCATGTCATGTGGGTGCAATCATCCACGAATAGTATAAAGTACCGAAGACCCTGCCCCCCCCCATCACAGGAGCAGGACCCCACACATCAGAATGGATTAGTGAAAAGGGTGAAGCAACTTTCGTATTGCTAGGTTTAAACGGTTGTCGATGACTTTTAGCACGAAAACATGTTTCACAATCTGTTTTTCCATTTGAAGGGAAGAGTTTTGGAAATAAAAGGTGCGAATAACCACTGGATGGGTGTCCCAAACGTCTATGCCAAAACCAGGCTTCCCGGTTTTCGGTTCCATGTGCCAACATCACAGTACCCTGTTGAGCCACTTCATCCACGTAGTACAATCTGTGGCGCTCAGTACCACGTCCAATAATCACACCCGTCCTGATATCCTGTAGAAGGCAGAAAGTAGGGTGCATTAGTACCGTGCAATTTAATTCTTTGGTAATATGACTAATTGAGAGCAATTTGTGTGATAAGGACGGAACATAGAGGCAATTTGATAATTTCATAGTTGGTGAAATTTCAATTACTCCTGTTCCTTTCACTTGCATCGTTCCGTTGTTTGCTGTATGGATCTGAGTTTTTTGAGGTTGGGTTATTGAACATATGTCTAATGGTTCAAACGTCATGGTGTCGCTGGCACCAGAATCAAATATCCAAGAACTGTTTTTTTCATGATTGATTTCCGTTTTTAAAATAAGCTGTAGGTACAGATAAGACAGCAGACCAGCGTATTTAATAAATATGCTGGACACTTGAACTCGCGTTCAAGATTTATCAATTACGCCGGTAACAAAACTGGGCAACTTAAATCCGCCAAAATAACGACGCCGGAGAATGGCGTTAGCTTACCGGCGTATTTATCAAATACGTCGGGCAACTTGAACTCGCGTTCAAGATTTAAAGTCGCCCGCAACTAACAAATCCGCTACCGATGGACAACAACGTTATCAAACCGGGCGTATTTATCAAAAAGTAGGTGTGGCGTATTTAAAAGGAACAGAGACAGTGCTGCTTAGGGTTTGTAAAATTCCAAAAGGGGCCGCCTTATCTCCAAGATCTATACTGACAAAACAAACACGATTAGAAGCTTGATTTTTGTGGGGTTTTTTTTTCAAAGCAATCAACAAGGGTTTCCAAAGAGATAAAAGTCTACAGCTTCATAGATCTCTAATTCCTCTAGTCACTAGCGGCGGTTACAAAACCCTAATTCAACAACAAAATTTCTAAAAAAACAAAGCAGTGGTGGTTCTCGGCGGCCGTTCGCCGGCCGGAAAGACGTAGAGAGGATTGCACGGGTTTTGTCTTTTTCGATCGGTACACTAAGGTTTACCAACAAAGATTTGATTGGCTGCTGTTGATATTGTTTCCGGTGTCGACGAAGGTTGTTGACAATGTTTCGGAGTTTGATTTCGATTGGATTGGCTGATTTTGATTTCAGGTTTGAGGGTGGATGGGTTGAAAAAAGTTGTAGAATCAGAAACTCTGCTCTAATACCATGTTGTTTGGTATAGAGAAAATCTCTGATTTGGGTTTGAATTGTATTGAGAAAAAAGTTTGTACTAGAATAGGGTTACACAAAGATGCTGTTTATATAGAACACCATATTACACACTAGCCCCTATACTATTTTTTTTCTTCTTTCCGACATGTCTTGTGTCTTATAAGACTTTTATTTATTAGGTATGGACATAGAGATTGAGATATATAATATATTTATTTTCTAAGGTGGTTACAACTTTTTACAGTATTCTTAACGATATACACGAATCTCTTTTACAAAAAAAAAGACTACATTTGCATGTGTTTTTATTTAGCGTGTTCATGGCAGTGGTACGTGTGATTTGAGGATTTCAATTTATTTTACATGTTATTGGTTGAAAACTTATATTTCAAAGAACCACAATGATGTTGCCGTGACTGCAGACCGGTCCAACATTTTTGGAGATCTTAAGTGAACTACAAAGTCGGAGACTTTTGAATTGGTATTCTTGATCAAAAGTGTGGAAGAGATCTAGGTGCTGGTCATGGGACATTCGAAACTACAACATATTACTTCAAGCGAGTTATCTCTATCTTTAAAACATTGTCTCCTTGACCATTCAATAGCACAATGTGCTTTGGGTTTGTTTCGAATCACTTCCCAAAATACAATGAAGCAACAAATAGTAGGGTAGGGATAGTGTACATTAATTCAGAAGTGTGAGAAGTGTATTATAACACTATATAACACCACTAGTCTAAGTTCCCGTGTGTTACACGGGTGGCTAAACAGGAAAAACTAAGTCCTTTAAAATTGTGAAGTAAAAATTATAATTTTATATACGTTGAATTATTAACGAAAATGTTAGAGAGTACACGAAATAATTAAAATACATGAATAGGACAAAAAAATAAGAACTAATTGAGGATCTCTTTATAAACAACGTTAGTTGTTTTATTCATAGGTTTACCGTCGTTGTCATGTATTAATAGCTTTACTCCATCTCGATTTTTAACTATTGATAAAGCAACATACAATTGACCATGATTGAAAACGGGTTGTCTCAAGTACAAACCAACTTTTAATAGCCTTCTCCAGATGCTCCAGCCTCCAAGCATCAAGAGGCAGCGGGGGCTAACCCGTCTTCTCAAGCTATATCCGTCCCTGACCAGAGTGCTTATGTTTGCTAAAACTGGTTCTTTAAATTCATCTCAAATCCTACAATCCACAAAAGTAACTGCATTTCACGTTTCATCTGATAAATCTTTAACCCCATTGCTTAAAAATGATCCAAAAGTTCTAAATACACGGATTAAATAATATCCAAAGAGCTATTTAATGTGAAAGATAAACTTACATGAGAGCTTCTCAAGGAACTGCAAACAACACTTGTATTACTTCAAATATACCTAAAAATTTCACTAATTTAGTAGTTATCTACTTTGAGTCGGGTCACATAGGGGTCAAGGTCAAAATGGGTGAAGTGAAAAAAGATTCAATTAGGTTCGATCAGGTTCGGGTTAAAATGTGTCTTTAAAAACTATCAAATGACCAAAATTAATAATCATAGTATCCTAAGTTATTAAACAGATTATAAACTCTTGTCTTATATGTGTGAGTATAACTACATTTTGAGATGCCAATTACTTAAACTTAAGAAAAAGGGTTGGGCATATTACAACTTTAGTAACCTGTTCTTAATGGCAATCCAACTTCAATTCTCCATGTTTGGTGTGCTTCTGCAAATGATTGATAGAATTTTACGTTAGTTTGTCTCATGAACATTTAAAAAAACACATGGCGTGCATATTTTTTATGTAAAATTTGATCCTTTTGAATCCATCTTTATTATCCAATATCAAATATTGGGGAAGCAATCATCCAAAATGACCCTCTTCTCCAGTGAGTAGTCTGCGTCGCCGAAAAACCCATATTGGTGAACAGGCTATAATACCAGTTCTCATCTAGACACCAAAGTCCCACACTAAAGACCTACAGATCAAAGAGAATGCAAATTTAACTATTAACCCTTTCTCAAATCCAAAAATCCCATGAATCAAAAAAATAATAATAATAATCCAAAATAAGATTTTTCTTCAACAATTCATCATCAAGATTAAAAATTTAACTATTACCCCTTTCCCAAATCCAAAAGAAGATAAGATAAACACAAGACCAACCTTCACCACACTCACAGAATGCTTTGGCTACTGCAGAGATCTCCAATGGCTGTTGCAAAGCTGTCTCACTGCAACAACCTAAAAAAAATCAATCTAATTTTCTCAACATCCGTAAACAAATTACACAAAATCTTGAATCCTAAAAGTCCTAAACAGGCCCGGTTTTGAGTGCATGATCCAAATCAGCAATCAGATCATCCACATCTTCAATACCAACAGATATACGTATCAAATCTTCAGTTAGGCCCCTCGCCTTACGCACCTCTGCTGGTATGACTGAATGTGACATGAAACTCGGCAATGATATGAGTGATTTTACGGTTCCTGCCAGAACACAATTCAGTTATAAAACATAATGGGAACTTCCCGGGCAGAAAAAAATTAAATGTCAACGAACCCAGAGAACTAAATCAAAATGCACAGTTGTGAACCAAAAATAGATGATTCAAATCAAAGGCATAAGGAAAAGTAATACAAAATAATATTCAAGACCCAAATACGCCTACCAGCTACCTAAATTAAAACACAAAAATGAAGTTGAAAGATCCAAATACACATACGAGGGAGCTAAATTAAAACACGAAAATGAAGTGGAAACAATGTTGACCCAAGAGGATTCAGTTTGTTTGAGGAAATCAGCAAAAGAAAAGATCAATAAAAGTCACAAATAAAATACATAAAGTGAAATTATTATAGGTGATTTAATCATGAAATTACTTTATATGAATTAATCGTTATCCATATTATACGTGGAAGCCGCATAAATATTTAAAAAAATGGCCATCACCAACCATTAACAACCTAAACTGACCACATTCATGTTGAACTAACATCATAAGTAAAATTGCAGTTGTTAATAAACATAAATATATGCCTTGTACACAACATTTGACGTTTATTTTCTAATCATACTATCTTTATCTAAAATTAGTAGTTTCAATACGTCTTTACTCTTGACTTTCATGAATCAAACTCATCCTCTTGATGAAGCTTTCGGCTATGTCCGAGTTGTTCTCCTCAATTGGATCTAGTGTTCTTCAGGTGGCATATATTCAAAATCAAACCAAAGAAAATGCACATGTGGGTTAGAGAAATTAGCATCACTGGAATCAGGGGTTAGTTTAACTATATTGCTTACTTCTAACAATCCAAAAAAGTAACCAAACATCTATTAGTTTAAGTGTAAAATAGATAAAGTACATTGATGTTAAAAAAAAAAAAAACTTTTCGTTTAGATTTTCTCTTTTAAACCAAAATAAATGATTAAGTTAATAAATAGAATCATAAATAAGATTAAAGATATGTTATTATGACTAACAGAACACAAAAAAATACAATATGCATTAGGTGGTTGGTATCATCCCACACTCCGTTTATGAACTTTTGTGTACCTAACACGTAGAAAGTTTAGAATTTCAACCTGAAACGGGTTGCGACCACTCCACCCACAAGATTTTCATACTCGACCTTTTGAAACCCAGCATCTGCGATCATCAAAGCAAAAACTTATTGATACAGCACATGGTGGTAAATGATGTATTCCCCTCATTCATACATATGCTTATCTGCCATAAACTATATTGGTCAAAAGGCGGACCACAATGTTTTTTTTATAGTAATGTTAGCTTCTTACATCAAGTAAGTTATATATGAAGACGAATGCAATGCACATAAAACTACTCATCAAAATTGCATACTTGAACAGTCCCTTGGCAATATGGAATGTGAAAGAAAAAGATGAAGATGTGGTATGCTACTGTTAGATGCCTCTATTACATACAAATACAAATCCGATAAAGATGTGGATATGCTATTGTTAACTCACGATATGCATTTATCATGCTTTATTTTGAAAATATAGCTCATAACAGCTTGAAAATATAACTCATTAATCATACTCAAATATACGAAGAATAACAGAAGCATCAAATCAAATTAAAAAATAGGTTTTTTTGTTTAATTTAAATTTCAATCGGTTCTCGTGGTTCCATTTAAGCACATGTGTGTCGAAACCAAACCGACCCGGAAGTGATATTTCAAACAAACCTAGAACCGGAAACGAATCACTATTAATAAAACAGTCTGTTTGGCGGTTTTGGAGGGTCGGGTCCAAGGTTCTGGTGGGTTGGAAACACTAAACGCTGACCCCTAATTTCCAGCGGCAGTAATCACTCCAATTACAAAACTAAATCACACGTACCAGTAGCTATATTTCAGGCCAAATAAGTTAATATCAATTTTGCACTCAAAAATGCAATCCAGCGATGGACTATAAGACACCCAACTCAGCCTAAAAACAACAAAGAATGCAGTCCAATTGAACCTAAACACAACAAAAAGTGCAGTCCAACGTTTATTAGAGGCAATAATAGAAAGCATATGTTTGTTACCTGTGATGCAGTAGTTCCAAGCATAGATGAATTAAGGACATTGTATAATCATCCAATCCCTTCGCTTTGTATAACCTGATATAAGCATCCAACCACGGAAGTATAATCCTCCAATCCCTTCGCGTCGTATAACCTTCATTAAATCACCCCGCCTGACGACATTAAACCTTATATAATATATAAAGGGTTTTGTACTCCAAAATTAACGATTAGAGATTTAAGAATAAGTAAATGGAAAACCAATTTCTTGAATATTCATTGTTTAAAAACCTAAAAGATGAAAATAGGAGGGTGAGATATCAAGATTATTCCTGCATTAAACATAAATCATGAAAGAAAGATGCATGTAGAAAATTACAGGTCGATAACAAACTTACCTGTTTGCTTTAATCGCAATTAAAGATATGTACGGTTCGTTGAAATTGAGAAGATAAAACTGTTTTAGAAGAAGATAAATGAAGATGAAACACATATTAAACACGAATAATCAAACAACGTATAGAAGAGTACAAATCGAGAAAACAAACCTGGTTATTTCAAATATTCAAAATCGAGCTTGAGAGATTAATCGCCAAAGCGGAATCTCGCAATATCTCTCAATTTCCTAAAACTTCAATATGGAATCAGAGATCTGGCCGGAAACCAAAACAGAAACCAATAATCAGCCAAAAAAGCTCACTTAAACATATCATCAAACAACAAATCTAAATCTTAACAGATGAGAATGGCAGAGATCTAGGGTTTGGAATGTTGTTGAAATCGAAAAGACGATGTATCAAACAATATGTGTTTGTCAAAATCCATCATTCCATTGGACTGAATCAGGAATCCTCGAAGAACTGGCTTATATTCCTTCATCCAGGGTTTATAAGCGATAATAAGGGAAACGTATTGTAGAAGATTTTGAACTAATTGACATAACTGATTGGGGTTTCCATATGAAGAACAAATGAGCGGTTTTCTCAAATGAAGTTGAAGGAGAATTGAGAGAATAGGTCATTGGCGCCCAAATTACAATTATATGCCTAATCACATATGCCACATCACATGGTCAAATGGTCAACATTATTTTGCTTTAGTATAAGAGATAGATATAAACACCGTATAACACTATGTAACACCATATAACACTATGTAACACTGTATAACACTATATAACAATATATGACACTATATATCTATCATAGACATGTTATCAGACAAAATATAGTATTATATTTGTTATATAGTGTTACATAGTATTATATGGTGTTACATAGTATTATACGGTGTTTATATGGTGTTATATATTGTTATATATAGTGTTATAATACACTTCTCACACTTCTAGATTAATATACAGGATCCTCTACCATAAATATTATTCCTTATACGCGGTGCATGGATGGTGATAAGACAATTGAACTTACTGATTAAGTGTTGGCCGAAAATAAAATATGGTATAACTATAAAAAGAATGTATTTTAATAATAAAATGTAAAATGTATGATAATATGGACAAATAGGTTTGTTAATGTATTTAGCCTCTCTATATTGGGATGGTCTTAAAATATGGTTGAAATAAATCTAAGAGGGTGGGCCAAGAGGAAGAGAAGCTGAAAGTGAAACCGAATACTAATATCTTTTCTTAATATGCTTAATTGCTTCATAATTCGTATAAGAAAAAACCGTGTTTTGCTGGTCTTTTACCCGATGTGGGCCGATAAGAAAAAAAAAACCTGTTTTGCTAGTCTTTTACCCGATGTGGGCCGAGACAGCTCGTAAGCCCATCTTAATAAAAAAAACGAATCCAGATCCAGATGTCGTTTGGTATTTATTATATTAGAGTTAATATAAATAAAGTTTTTTTTTTTTGGTAATTTTTTTAACAGTTTATTAAATTAAAGAACTAATTGATTTTTTTTACCAAATCAAGTTATTTAAACAATTTTTTTTCTCGCAAATCATGTTAGTAGTAAAACTGTTCTATTAAATTTGGTGTTATTTAAATGATTTAAGAGTAATATAATTTTTTTATAAAAACTTTAATTTTAAAGATTAATTAAATCATTAAAAAAAGTAGAGATGTATTTGCTATTTTATAATAAAATATCTTTTAAGAAATAATTATTGTTTCTTGAATAATAATCTTACCTACATAATTGGTATACAATAATTCTACCTATCAACATGTTGGTACTCAATGAACTTCCGTTAATTTTTTTTAACTGAAGTTAGTTTTTAAGTTTTATTTATTACACAAACAGTCCCTGTAGTTGTAATTTACTAGTTTTAACTATTTTAAAACTAGTAAATTACAGTCCCTTGAGGTTTTTTTTTTGTTTTATAAAATAGTTAAAACTAGTAAATTACAACTACAGGGACTATTTGTGTAATAAATAAAACTTAAAAACTAACTTCAGTTAAAAAAAAATTAACAGAATTTCATTGAGTACCAACATGTTGATAGGTAGGATTATTGTATACCAATTACATAGGTAAGATTATTATTTACCAACGGGACAAAGGTTGGGGGCTGTTTGGTAGCCTCTGAATGGTCATTAAGAGGCTACCTCTTAATGGAACCATTAAAAATTTTACCAATGAGAAGGTAGAAAAATGTGACATGTGATAATTTACCATCCAGAGGTTACCTCTTAACCATTCAGACTTGAGGTTACCTCTTATTCATTCAGAGATTTTAAACCATTAAGAAGTAACATCTGAATGGTCATTAAAAGACTAACAAACAGCCCCTTGGTTTATTAAAAACCAATTTTCCTGTACTTTATATTATTCTAAAAAGTGTGAGTAATTTTAACGAACTTACAGAAAAAACCTTTACTATATATAAAAAGAGATGTAAAAAATTTATGTCCCAAGTTATTTTTTTAAACATCAAATTTTTAGACTTAAATACAATCTAACATTACATTTGCAAGGATTTAAACGCACAACACTAAAGTGGGGGACAAGCACCATGACCCTTAGGTTTTCATAAATGGTTAGTATGTATTAGATTCTCAATCAGCCAACTATGATTCCTATGTAGATTTGTATATAATTTGAACGTGATTACTAGGATTATAAGAAGCTTCCTAGAGTAAAAATATAAATTATTCGTCTCAACTTGGACTCATAAGGGTTGTAGCTCCAACACCTGGTCAATAGGGGTATCCAGAAATATAAGTACTTATGGCAATACACCATTCCATAATCGTTGAGATACTTGCAAAAGATACAAAAAAGTGATCATGAACCCATGTGTTAAGTACATAACGCTTTTAAGAACATTTGTCAACATTTTTATGCTTTATTATATATATAAATATAAATTTTAAGTTGTGGTATATTATTAAATTACCCATTTAAAAAGTTGTTTGGTACTGTGATTTTGAATTCGTCAAATATGACTACTTTTGTAACCACAAATTTTAGCACCTAGCTAGTGACTCTTTATAATTTACAATTATAACTTCTTTTGATGTATTTAAATTAAATATAAAAAAACTATATAAACTTAAAAAGTAGGGGTTCGATACTAGTTGACACCAAGGTTATCCCAACCCGTGAAAAAAAAACATTATTAAAGTTAAGAAAAATATGAAAATGTATTCAGTTTAACCAGTACCGATTCAATACCGGTTGAAACCAAACTTATCTCAGCCTGTGATACTAAAAAGAAATCATTTAAGTTAACAAAAAAATATGAAAATCTATTAAACTTAAAAATTAGAAAATAATTAGGAAAATTGGTATTTAATAAACCAACCTTTAACCAGTTGGTAAATAATAATCCAACCTACAGAATTGGTATATAATAATCCAACCTATCAACATGTTGGTACTCAATGAACTCCCGTTAATTTTTTTAAATTGAAGTTAGTTTTTAAGTTTTATTTATTACACAAACAGTCCCTGTAGTTGTAATTTACTAGTTTTAACTATTTTATAAACCTCAAATCGAGGAAAAGGAGGATTTTCGAGTGGTTTTTTTTGTTTCATAAAATAGTTAAAACTAGTAAATTACAACTACAGGGACTGTTTGTGTAATAAATAAAACATAAAAACTAACTTCAGTTAAAAAAAATTAACGAAAGTTCATTGAGTACCAACATGTTGATAGGTGAGATTATTATTTACCAATTTTGAAGGTTGGATTATTATTTACCAACTGGTTAAAGGTTGGTTTATTAAATACCAATTTTCCAAATAATTATTATAATAATATTAGAATAATAATAAACTTGGAAATAATTATTATTATAAGATTAGAATAATAAAAGTATAAAAATTATATATAATATTGTAATATTAAAATTACTATTTATTGCCTATAATATATAGATAATGGAGATTTCTATATTGAAGGATCAAATAACATTTCCTCACATATGACCGACAAACACTTCTTGCAACAACTTTGAGGGGGTGTTTGGTGTTGCGATTTTAAAATAGATTTTCCGTTTTCAAAACTGTGTTTTGAAAAAGCATGTAGGTACATGCTTCTCCAAAACTGCGTTTTAGAGGCAGATAATCACTTTTCTATCCAAATACTTTTTTAGATTATTTATGTTTTACAAACGTAATAATCAAATAATCACTTCAGAACATAATCCCAAACACCCTCTGAATACAATTGGCTTTCCCCAAAACACCGACATATTTAACCTAAATCCTATTCGAATTCTTTCTAGCTTGTACTAAAATCAATTGTGGATTTTCTGATAGGTGACACTGTTAATACCGACATACAAAATAAATAATACATATAATACTCAAAATAACTTGTTATCCATATCGGGTTGCCCTTGTTTTGCATTACATAACACTATTATTGGCCCCTCGAAACTGAACCATACATTAAATTGAAATGACACATACTACTTACAATTTGTGCATTCATTTATTCCGTCTTTCAACACTTCATTGTACATTTGGGACATTTTTTAATTTGATTTTGTGATCAAACGTCTAAAACAAAAATTTTAAAATAAGATACAAGAATTTAAAATTGGCCTGTCCCTAGATACAAGGTATGTGAAAGAAATTTCCAATTTTTTTAACGCTATGTGAAGGAAAGAGTTGGCTTGCACCGATCAAGAGCGGGAAATGATTCGTGTATAAAGAAACTCGTTCCATGTGTCGGGTAATCCAGGAAGACACCAATGTATACAATCCGCGTAAGTGTTGGGGTCCGCCTGTTGCTCTTTAGTCAACATCTTACCTTGGCGAATGGTGTATACAGAAGTATGTGCATCTTTACGGTATTCTGAAAGTGAAGTTATGTTGAGAAAGTGGACCGGAAGCTTCATTGATTGTAAGACATCGGTTGCAGCCGTAAAGAGTCGCCAATCGGTACCAACGCTAAACGGCATGGACATGTTAAGAATTGGATTAGTCTCCTTTGCACATTTTATGCCATCCGGATTGTTCCAATCTAAACTCCTGCAGAATTTTCATTCTTTTATTAAATGATGTTTTGAAGTTATACAATTTTATATAAGAAACGTTTATGTGCTTTATTATTAACAAGTAATAGAACATATAATAATAAAATAAATAAGTTTACTTGATAACTAATCATACCCAAAAGTCACCTCTACAGTTCCAACTAATATCCTTTTCGTTGGTTGAAACTACCACCTAATACATATATTTATTTTCTACTTTATATATATATTGTTGTATTTTTAAAACGTAAAGTAGAAAACATACTTGATATGTAGAGGAGACATGCTGCTGAAAAAAATTGTTGTCCGATTCGGGTCTATATTTTTATCGACCCATTTCGCCCATGTCTTCAAAACTCTCGTGTACGCCACGGGCCTTTCAACCTCATCATATTCTGTATCTCCTTTATCAAATGATCCCCTCCTATATTATTATTATTATTTTTAGTTAGAATATTATACTTGAAAAAGGAAATTTAAAAATTAAATTATCAACAATCATAATCATAATATGTTTATATGTATATTACAAAAAAAATATAAAATAAAATATTTAAAGAGGAAACTTACAAGACTTTCATGGTGAAGGTGTTCATCCACCAAATGTAGGTGTTGAAGACCAAATAGTCAACATTTTTCCAATTTTTACCGTGCTTTTTAATGGATCCAGGCATTATGATTCGGTTCAATATGCTATGCATTGTTGGATCATCTGAATTTGACTCTACCAAAAACGGGGCCCAATAAAATTCCACCGTGGCATTATAATCCTGCAAATTTTATTTCACATCAAATTTTTAATGCACAAAAAAAGTATTAAATGCCCAACTTGAGTTCAATCAAATGCCAGGGGATACAAAATCATAATGACCACATCTTATATCTTCCATACTTTGTGGTCCATCTATTAATAACATACAACCCCATTCATTAAATGGTACCAATGCCGGTATTTTTTTTTCACGACAAGATAAGAAATGATTACAATACCCAATTCACGAGCCTGGAGTTCGTGACAAATGACATCTAACTCAATCGTTTTGATCTATAGTTTATATGTATAGTAGGTTAGAACCCTGTGTATTACACGAGTTGAATAAATTTGTTTACCTATACATGTACAGGTAACATGATAAATCATATTTCTTTCGTAATTATTTAATTATGTAACGGGGAGCATCTAACTATGCATATCTTAATATGGAAATCTAACCTCAATTCTAAAAATAGAAAGCGAGCCGGTTTTGTTCAAGCTCTTTCTTCCTGGAGGAATAATCGATTGGGCCAAACACACCATCGATTCCCATTGATTTCGGTTCAACGAATCGCCAACAAACATAAGTCTCTTGTTCCTCAGTTTCTCCAGCAACAATTTCGCCTTAAACCTTCATTCCACCCAAAAAAAAAAAAACACACAAAATCAGCTTCAATTTCAAACCTATTTTCTTCTAATAAAAAAAATCAAACTCTTACTTAGGTAAGTTACAATCCTTAGGCTGCCACCTCCAATTCTGATACATAGAATCCTTCCTCCCATTTCTCATACAAGTGACTTGAGCCGTAAGAAACTCGCATTGATCTTCTTTATACAACGGGTGTGTCGCATCATCATAAACCCATCTTCCATCATACAAGTTGCATTCTTCGGGTGGAAATACGATCTCCTCATCGTCCTCAACTTCCTCATCAGCAGGAACAACAGGCAGCTCAATCACTTGATCCTCATCTGTTTTCGACTCGACAACAATAGTTGTCCTTGAATTAATCTCAACCACCCCCTCAGAATCAAGAGGGTGGTCGGTTTTTGGTCTGGAGAATGGGAACTCAGCGATGGACTTGACGTCCTCGTTGTACATGAAAAAGCCGAAAAGAAAAACCGAGAAGACAACTACGAAGACAGATAAGTTGTTGTTCTTTCGCTGCTTCATGGCTGCGGTGTAGGATGAGACTTTTCGGCGAAGGGGATGCATGAGATAGAGAGGAGAGTTGTGAGAGATAGATACAGAAGAGGTGGTGATATAGAGACATTGTTTAAGGGTAGATTTGGTGAAATGGGACTGTCGTAAGTAACTGCTTTCTATGGTGGATGAAAAGTCGTCTTCTTCTTCAAGAATGTGTATTTTATTTTATTTTTTTTAATAGTGAAATGTAACTAATAATAAATAATATATGTTCAACCGCTTTGGGTTGACGATCTGTTTATGTGAAGAGTGAGAACAAAGCTTGGTAGAAGTTCGGTGGCATGGCTCCCTTTCAAGTCCGGTAGTGTGTGTGGGGTGGGGTGCAAATGACGTATGTTTCTTAAATAGTGAGTTGGATGACTGGTACTCCTGATTTCCATTTTGGTAAACCGGAAACTCACGTTAATAACTATTTTTAATATCGAAAGACCCACATTGTTTATTAAAATTTACTAATTTAACCGATACACAATTTTGTTTTTGTAAAATAAAACTCAACTAGAACTCAACATTTGAGACATTTTTTAGATATTAACCACTTTTTAGGCCATCGTGCGGCATATTGCGGCCAAGGAGAGCATAGCACTCGGCCACACCGCTACGGCCGGCGCTATGGGCTGAAATTTTCGGATTCTCATGAAGGTGATAACACCATGGATCTTCCTTCTCCAAGCACACACACACATATACACACACATACATATGTATGCATCTTCCTTTTCCATCGGTCCTGTTAAATTATGATTTTACTCAAGACGAATTGATAACAAAAACACAATTTAGGGTAAACTCACTTTTATTATAATCAAGAAAAACTAGCTCAAAACTCGATTACAATAATCCCTCACAACAATTCAACCCTAACACGGCTAAACATATATAGGGAATTGCAACTTGTTTTCCAAGTAATAGAGAGAACCCTAAAATAACCCCAGAGCCCAAAACCAACATGTTTTAGGGTCAACGCGGGCCGACCACAATTCTACACAATTGGGCCGTATTCAATAATTGTCCAACATTCACCCCCCCCCAATTTTTGAACCGGTATCGGAAGATCTTCGACTCCAAGCAGTTTCCTCATCTCTTGAAACTTCACTCTTGCAAGTCCTTTAGTAAGTATGTCAGCTCTTTGCTCATCACTCGTTACATGCTCCACTTTGATGTCATCATTCTCTACACACTCACGGATATAATGATACATTGCCTTGATGTGCTTGCTTCGACTATGAAAGACCGGGTTCTTCACGAGTGCTATCGCTGAAGTGTTGTCAACTCGTAACGACACCTTGCTTAACTCCTTCCACGTCAACTCCATGACCAAGTTTCTCAACCACACGGCTTGACAAGCCGCCGCGCTTGCTGCCATATACTCGGCTTCACAACTTGAGAGAGCTACGTTACTTTGTTTTGAAGAACACCATGTTATTGGTGATGACCCGTAATAGAAGACGTGCCCCGTAGTGCTTCTTCCATCATCATCGCCGATGTTGTGACTACTATCGCTATAGCCACTCAAAATTGTTGGTGCACTTGTGTCTGTACTTTGTCTGTATTCGGTCTGTATATAAACGATGTTCTAAGTCTGTAAGTTGACCAAGTCAACCATCCTCCGGTTTGACTTGGTCAAACAGTTAGAAAGTAGTTGTCTGTCTCGAAGGATAGCTCCTCGAAGGATACTGTTGATCCTTCGAGGTACTCGAAAGATATGCTTCGATTGTTAGACCTCGAAGGATCATCCTTCGAGGTCATTGCTGATCATTCGAACATCTTGTCATCGATAGATGATCCTTCGGACCATCTATCGGATCCTTCGGACATGACCTGCTGTGTATGGGTATATATACCCATGCATTGTGTTGAGTTCAAAGATAGAGACAGAACACACACATCCGAGAGATAGCTTTGAGAGCATTCTGTCCGAAACTCACACACACACTTTGAGAGTTTACAAGTTAGGTTTGTAAACATTGTGCTTGTAACCGAAACCTTCATTTGCATTAATACAAGTTGTGTTAATCGGTGAACCCGTGTGTGTTGTGTTTATACTTGCTTAATCCCGGTTTGCTCGCTAGCTTGGATTCCGCACTCGCTAGTGGGTTAGTATAACAAGGTTTGAGGTTCGTCATCCGACAAAAGGGACCTACAAGTGGTATCAGAGCTTGGCTCTTTACCTTGTTTAAAACCGGGTTATTCAAGTTCTTGGTGTGTGTTTGAACACTTGGTTTAACACCCGTTTTTGTTGGTTTTTCTACATTTTTAAACTGGAAAACGTGTTTTAAACTTACCGGGAGTGTTCGTAAGTGGGTTGGGTAACTTAAAAACTTGTTTTTGAGTGTGTTGGTAATTTCCGGCCATATTCCGGTCAATATTCCGGTGACTGGTTTGAAGATAAGGTTTTCCTTTTTGGGTAAACTATCTTTGAAAATCTTGGTTGGTGAGAAAGTACACTCTGCCATACCCTTTTGCCGAAAGTTGACTTACCAACCCATCACCTTTTCACCAACCCGTCACATCTGTGTCAGTGTGTCAGTGCACATTCGAAAGATATCCTTCGACTTCGAAAGATATCCTTCGACATCGAAAGACCTTCTTTCGATCAAGGAAGGCTCGAAAGATCATCATCCTTAGACCCTTCCTTCGAAGTCTGAAACATATCTTTCGATAAAGGAATCTATTCGAAAGACAGTGTCCGAAAGATAGGGATTTATCTCGAAAGATAAGAATCTTTCAAGTGTGAATCTTTCGAGATTTTGAATCTTTCGAAGCCAGTGCTCGAAAGTCAACAGTGATCTTTCGAACACTGTTGATCATTCGAACTAGTGTGATTTTTCGAAAGTCAGTCATACGAAAGATAAGGATATATACTCGAAAGATAAGGATCTTTCAAATAGTGAATCCTTCGAGCTTGTGAATCTTTCGAAACCATTGTTCGAGATACAACAGTGACCTTTCGAGTACTGTTGATCCTTCGAACAATAGTTGATCTTTCGATTGTGGTCAGTTTATTGCTAACAAGTTTCTGTGATTTCAGATCCTTCGACCAGGATCCTTCGACTGTGTGATCTTTCGGAGTATTCAGTTAGCATTTATTTTGCTCATTAATCATGAATCCGAGTTGGTGGAATCCTGCTCCAGATAGTGGTAAATATACAAGTTCAGGTGTTACTCCTTCATGGTGGGGTACACCGGCTCCTGATAGTGGAAAGTATACGTGTACAAGTCTATCACCATCATGGGCCGAATCTCCAGTATCTACATCTTCACAAGTAAATGCTTTACCATCAAATCAATGGGCATTAGTAACGGGTCAAACTCCGAGTGTACAAAGTATCTTATTAAGCGAAAGCGAAACAGGAAGTTTGAATCGACCCCCAAAACTGATGAGTTTGAATGAATATCCAGGATGGGCTGAGAGGTTTAAAACATATGTTCTTGGTCAAAATACGGAACTGTGGATACGTTTCACCACAGATTTCGATCAAGCCATAGAGGTTGCTGCTTCAGAGACTGCGTCATTTGCTGATCTTCCCGAAGATAAAAAGAAAACGTATGATCTGGAAAAGAAAGCATACGCCATTCTCACCCAGGCTTTGAGCAAGGATATTTATCACCAGTTTGTCAGCTTCAAGACAACTAAGAAGTTGTGGGACGGGTTGAAAACAAGAGGAGTAGGGAATGAAGCAACACGTCAGTTGCGTCATGATCTGCTCAAGAAAGAATTTGACTGCTTCGCTTGCATGGATAAGGAGTCTCTGGGAGACATGACAAGTCGTTTCTATCACCTGCTTACTGAGTTGAACAATTTTGGAGTTACAACAACTCAAGCAGAGGTGGTAAAGAAGTTTGCTGATGCCTTACCTCCTCAATGGAATAGTTTCTTGGAAATCCTTAAGTATAACGGAGCGTTGACAACTACAAATATTAACGACTTCGTGCAGCTTTTGGAAAACAAGGATCAGGAGGAAACATTGAAGGCGAAGAGAGTTCCATTGCCACAGAATCCAGAAATGTATTATGGAACTTCCAGCTCTTCGTCTGCAAGAACTGGTTCACATGCTCCAATTCAAACGGCGTTTGTCACAAGCACAGATTGTTTTGGCAATCCAATACAAGTTCCTGTTAAGCCACCTCCCACCACAGACATGTATGGAAATCCAATCCAACCACCTCCACCTCCTCCTGCTCAACAACAACGTGCATGTTATGGAGGAACATCATCTGCTGGTCAACAATCAAAGCCAAATACAGTACAGCTCGACACTTCAAGCTTCTCCAAAGTCAGTGTAGAAGTAGCCAAGGAACACATGGAGCTACTTAACACTATAGTGAGCGCGTACTGTGGGTTGATAGAAGGTCAGATTGGCAACATTAATCTGACACAGGAAGACTATCGGCAGATAGATAAAGAAGAGATGGACTTGATGGATATCAAGTGGGCCTTTGCTAGCGCTGTGAGAAGAGCAAAGGATTGGTTGGAAAGTACTGGCAGAACCAGCTTGGAAAGTAAGCGAGACACCAAGTATGGGTTCGATAAGCAGGCCGTTAAGTGCTTCAACTGTGGTGAAAGGGGTCACTTCAAGAGGGAATGTGCAAAGCCAGCACAGCATGGAAACCAGAACCCCTTCAGAAACCAGGGCAACCAGCAGAACCAGAACAGAAATAATGAACGTACTTTAGTGCCTGTCAACAATCAAGCCAACCGGGCACTTGTAGTTCAGATGGATGAAGGTTGCGACTGGTCAATCCAGTTTGGTGGTGATGCTCCTAATGGTACAGCTTGCTTTGCTCAAGTTGTGAAGGATGTAGTTAACACCAGTGGTGGAGAATCTTCCGCCAGTGGTGGTGAATCTTCTGAAGATGAAGACTCTTCTGGGTACAGCAGGAGTGTTGATGAAGATTCATCTAGGTCAGGCGATGAGAATGTGGGTGAGACATCTGGTGTCTCAGTTGATGCTGATATTGATGAACGTTTGGATGGAGCTGCAGCACTAAGTGTTGGAAGATCTGTTCTGATGGATCAAGCTACTTGTACTTCGTCTTCTCTCCATTCAGCCTTTATGGCTAATGTCGACAGTTCTTCAAGTCAGGTATGTGTCGATGAACCCATTGCTGTAAACTGTGATAACTGTGATAGCTTGCAGGCTAAATGTGCTGAGTTAGAGGCAAGCATGTCTGAGTTGCAAGCCAAACATGATGCTTTACAAGCTAGTTTGTTTGACTTGCAAGACAAACATGGTTCCTTGAATGCTGACTGGTGTGCATTGCAAAGCAAACACGAGGCTTTGCAAGAAAAAATATGATGTGACATTCATCCACAATCAGAAGTTGACTGTGGATCTTTCAAAATGCACAGAAGCCAATATGTTTTATGAAAACCATGAAAAAGAATTTAAGTCAATGATTGAGACTTTAAAGAAAGATAAAACTGAATTGACTAAAATGGTTTCCAGAAAACAAACGGACATTAATTTGTATATATCTCGCCTTGAGATGATGCAAAAGGAAATGGCTTGTGTCAAAACTGAAAGTGATGCGATCCAGCTTAAGCTAGACAGTTATTTGAGCTCTAGCTATGTGTTGGATCACATCATTGACGTTCAGAAAGAAAAACGGGATGTCACATGCATAGGATACAAAAAATGTCCACCACCAGTCAGACACAATTATGATGCCATGCCTGATGAGGAGGATAGAGTGTTCTTCGAACCATCTGTTCCTCTTGATGTGAAGGAGTTTGCAGCAGGACTCGGATACCAGAAAGAAGTATCCTCAGATTCAAATGTGTCAGCAGATACATCTGTAACTGCTGAACAGAAACAGGATCCTCCAGTTGAGGTTGAGGATGCTGATTCTTCAGATGATGAATCTGATGATGCTGCTCCAGCAAAGTCTGATGCGGTAGTCAAAAATGAGGACATACCTCTTGAGAATCACATTCTATGTGATCCCCCTGCCACACCCGCTAAGACTGTTGCAACTGAGTCCTCGTCTGAGAAGGAGTCGGAGAGTGTGACCTTGCTGTACACTTTGGTTGGTGATGATAAAATTTACTCAGACACAGATTTTCCGATTAAGAACGTTAATCAATCCTTAATCGATAAAGTCTTTGAAAATTCGACAAGTAAGTTTTTGGGGAAGAAAGGACCACATGTTACAGTTACACAGTGTCCTCCAATCCCAAAGGCTGAAGTTCGAAAACAATTTGGCAACAAGAAATTACCAGCAATGCCAAAACAGCAAAATCACACCAAGCCCAAAGGAAAGGCACCGGCTCAAGTCCAGAAGAAGCCGAATCAAAAGAAGAAGAAAAATGTTAACTTTGTGAAATCGACGGGAACGGACAAAATTGAAACGTTTGAAAATAAATCTAACTTAGATTTTGTCAAGAAAGCTACTGTTTTGAAAAGAAATGAACAAAACAGTTCACAGCCTAGTACCTCGGGTTCACAAAGTTCAACATCATCGGCTAAGAGAACACATGATTCTTCGAGGTATGTTGAACGAAGATCATGTTTTGAGTGTGGAACCATTGGGCATATAATTCGAAATTGCCCTTATCTTCATAAGCAAAAAGGAAAGGTTGATGATCCCCGTGGCAAGACTGACCGTAAGCCATATGTTTCCACAAAACAAGATCCTCGACTTGTAAAAGAAAGGGAAAAGAAACAGAAACGCCAACAGGTCAAAAGGATTGAAAAAGCAATTAAAACCGATGTGGTTCAAAAACAATCTGTTTCTGTAAAATCAGCAAATTCAAAAACTTCAAACTGTAATGAAATCAAAATTTTAAAGAATGACACTGATAAAACAAAACAGAACTGGAAACCAAAAACGGTTACTGAATCAGGGAGACCATCACAATTTACAAACCATCAAAGACAAGAAGTTATTGTCATTGATGAAAATGGAAGACCCAAGACCACAATGGCTTGGGTCCCTCTCTCCAACTAATCTCTGAATGAGTGTGCAGGAAGTTCCAGGAGGAACTATTGATAGTCTTAGGATTGTTGATAGTGGAATGTCCTTGCACAAGATAGGCGACAGAAGAAATTGTTGCCTTTGATGGAGAGAAAGGAAAGAAAAGGAAAATGTGGCTGAATGAAGTTGCAAAATTCGACCAAATGAAGAACGTGCCGAAAACTTGGTCATTCTGGTTTTGATCGGGTCCTCAGGAACGAATGAAGTGAAATGTGTGCCGATGCCTTTGCATGGATTGAACATCCGCACACCATTTCTGAAAGAGAAAGTCAAAGACCTTCGCTGGTACAATGTGGAAGACCAGCCGGACCCGGAGGTTTATGATTTTATTGCTGTCAAGAGACCTTTCAGTAGTTGCAAATTCGACTTTGAAGTCCACACCGGGTGGATATCCAGTTGGGAGAGTGCTTAGATTCCTTGCAATGCACGGAACAGTTGCAGGATACGCCTTTAAATTCTTAATCTCTCCTATACTTGTCGATATTTAAGCTACTTTGTGAATTATTATTATCTCGAACAGCACTCTTTGACCTGACACGTTGATCTCGGATATCATCTCACACGTGATTGTTTCAATATGAAACTCATCAATGTTGTCATGGTCCGCACCGCTTACCGACATGCCAACTCACTTTTCCAAAATTTGTTAAATCTTTTCTGATAAAACTTAATTTTGGTAAACGGCATTAAGGTCAAGCACAAAAGTAAACCAACATCGGAAAATCATTTTTGTAAATACCTTTGTGTTTTAAATTTATCTTAGTTTATTGATTTTAGGGGGAGTAAATCCAAAAATCTGAAAATCCAAAAACATCGAAAAATTTCAAAAACACAAAAACAATAGAAAAACAAAAATGAGTTTCCTGGCGAGCAAAAGAGAAAATGATAGTACATCAGTGGTCTATCCAAACCTCTTTATACCTTAAATGAAAAACGATAAGCAGCTCTATATAAGATGTATCGGTAGGCTCACAATCATTTTAAAGTGTGCAGGGTGATATAAATCTTAATCGACTGAAGACCAGGTGGGAACCATTCATTGGCATATGGTCTTAGTACCGAAATTTCGTTTGATAGATTGCCGAGGTTCTGAGATATTCGGTCTTTATGCTGCTTATCATCTGGGTATCATGGTTGTATCTTTTACCGAAAAATAACGGGGACGCAAGTCTAGATCTTCCATGATACTATACATACGTGTACATATTTCATACTGCATTCGACCTCAATAAGTGATAAACAATCACATGTCCAAACAAATAAGTGATAAAAATATCACATCTATCCGGGTGTCAAGTTCGTCTCTCTGCTGTACGGAAGTACTGACCTGTTCACGGACTTGCACCTGTGCCCTCATGCATACGAAAATCAAGTTCCTCATCAATAAGTGATTATATCACAAAGGGCTTGTTTTCAAATCAAAATAAGTGAGTATCTCACAATTTATACGGTCAAACAGATGATAATCGGTATACTCACCGGTAAGATGAACTCTCGTGCATACCTTGATACGGGAATGTGTCGTGATGTGGATGAACACCGGTCGGTAAGTATAAATCATACCTTAACGTATCCCCTCGCCATGATTACATCTGATAAGCTGAGCTTAAGTGGACAACAATACCGATAATTGTTATAGGATGCTTATCTTAATATTAACTAACTAAACAACAAGAGTGTTTTGGCATGACCGTACACTGATATGATTCTCTTACCCTCGAAACTCGCAAAAAGATTGTCTGTATATATTTATTTACTGCTTAACTTTTATTGTTTTCTTTTAAACAGTTTCGTCGTTTGGTGCATATCAGCACGACATTAGCGGTGATGTCGTTTGATAACACTCAAAAGATTTTAAATTGTTGTCTTATAATTTCAAAAATATCAAAAAGATTTTAGGCGTGTTTTAATATAAACTTTATAAAAGCCAAAAAGATTTTCTTTCTACTTTATTTTCGATCGTACGATGTTGGAGCTCGAGTCTTCGTTGCCTGAAACCTGAACGAAAACCGAATTGACTAAATCTTCATAAACGGTCAAAAATTTGCATGTTTTGAAAGTTAAAGACTAAAATTGGCAAATTTATTAAACTTTCAAACTGTCGGACGGTGTTTGATTGTGACATGGTCATTCGTGTGTCATTTGTTTATACTATATTCCAAGCAGTTGTTCTCATTACACGTTTAGATTTCTTGCATGTGCAGATTCTAAAGGCTAGGAGAACATGGTCGATGACAAGCTTTGGAATGAAGACACGACGAGAAGGCGCTCAAAAGATGAAGATGATCGAGTTGCCGCTAGCCATCATCAACACCACAAGGATCTCACTTCATAAAGATAAAGTCTTTTCACGAGCATAACTCAAGGGGGAGCTTATGTTAAGGGGGAGTTTGTCAACACACTTCCTACATGATACGGGTAGTTTGTTGATACACTCTCTGCTTTCAAGACGTGAAAACTTTGAAGATCCTCCGACAATGAAGACTTGAAAGGACATCAGAGTTTTGAGAACTCGAAGACCAAGGACCGTCGAAGTTCGAGACGAGTCTACAACTATAGAAGATGAAGACAAAGCTACAGCCAAGGGGGAGTTTGTTGGTGCACTTGTGTCTGTACTTTGTCTGTATTCGGTCTGTATATAAACGATGTTCTAAGTCTGTAAGTTGACCAAGTCAACCATCCTCCGGTTTGACTTGGTCAAACAGTTAGAAAGTAGTTGTCTGTCTCGAAGGATAGCTCCTCGAAGGATACTGTTGATCCTTCGAGGTACTCGAAAGATATGCTTCGATTGTTAGACCTCGAAGGATCATCCTTCGAGGTCATTGCTGATCATTCGAACATCTTGTCATCGATAGATGATCCTTCGGACCATCTATCGGATCCTTCGGACATGACCTGCTGTGTATGGGTATATATACCCATGCATTGTGTTGAGTTCAAAGATAGAGACAGAACACACACATCCGAGAGATAGCTTTGAGAGCATTCTGTCCGAAACTCACACACACACTTTGAGAGTTTACAAGTTAGGTTTGTAAACATTGTGCTTGTAACCGAAACCTTCATTTGCATTAATACAAGTTGTGTTAATCGGTGAACCCGTGTGTGTTGTGTTTATACTTGCTTAATCCCGGTTTGCTCGCTAGCTTGGATTCCGCACTCGCTAGTGGGTTAGTATAACAAGGTTTGAGGTTCGTCATCCGACAAAAGGGACCTACAAAAATAGCACCTTTTTCTCGCGTATACTTTATCCCATAGCTTACCGTACCCTTAAGATATCGAAGTATTTGTTTTATCGCAAAAGAATGTGATACCTTTAGATTTTGCATGTACCGACTCACCATTCCAACCGCGAACGCCATATCCGGCCGGGTATGCAACAAGTAACGAAGGCAACCAACAACCTTCCGGAACTCGGTCGGACCCACTTCTTCTTCTTTCTCGGCTTTTGTCAGTTTCAGGTTCGGGTTCATTGGTACGTGTGTAGGATTGTAAGTGGACATGTTAGTTTCTTTGAGAATCTTTTGAGCATATGCTTCTTGCTTGACAGTGATGCTCCATCTTCTTGAGTTACTTCTATGCCAAGATAATAGGTCAGCTTACCTAGATCCGACATTTCAAAATTACTTGCCATTAGCCTTTTGAACTCCAAGATTTGAGAAAAATTTTTCCTGTCACAATGAGATCATCTACGTAGACACCCACAAGGATCAAGTTTGCGTTGACCATCTTCCGATATACCGCTTGTTCTTGAGAACATCTTTGAAACTTCATATTTCTCAAGATACTATCTAGCTTCGTATTCCACGCGCGAGGTGCTTGTCTTAAACCGTACAAGGCTTTTGTAAGCTTGTAAACCTTTCTTTCTTCGCTGGGTTTAACAAAGCCTTCCGGTTGCATGACATAAACTTGCTCTTTTAACTCACCATGCAAAAATGCCGATTTAACGTCTAGATGGTGCACTTCCCAACCCTCACTCGCGGCTAGAGAAATCAACATTCGAATAGTTTCAAGTCTTGCTACGGGTGCAAAAACTTCATCAAAGTCCACTCCCGGTTTTTGCACGTAGCCTTTAGCCACAAGCCTTGCTTTAAATTTGTTGACCGAGCCATCCGCATTTCTTTTAATTTTGTAGACCCACTTTAACCCGGTTGGTTTAACTCCATGTGAAAGATCAACAAGATTCCATGTTTTATTTTTTTCTATGGAATCAATCTCAACCTTCATAGCCTTCCTCCATTCCGGTTGTAAATTTGCTTCTTCAAATTTAGTTGGTTCACCTGTACAGAAAAGCAATAGTTCAAAGGTTTCTATCTCGGTTTTTAGAACATAATCGGTGAACCAAGCCGAGTTCGTCTTGGCACGGTTGGATCTTCGCACCGGGTTTTGGACTTATGCAACTTCACTTGACTCTTCTTCACTCTCATTCCATTCTGTTTCATCAAGGTTATGAGAATTTTCAGCTGTGCTTGGCTCTTGGTCGACTTGTTCGGAATCGCTGTTTTCTGGGCTCGGTGGATGTGGCTGACTTGGTTCGGCTGCATCGGTCATTACGGAACCAGCCCCTGTCTCGATTCTACCATGCCAATCGAGTAAAAACATGCCAGGTTTATATTCATGAGTAACCTCGGTTGGTTTCTCCCAATTCCAGCTTGCATTTTCATCAAAATCTCGACACCTGCTGACGACGATTTTCCTGGTTTTCGGATTGAACAGTCGGTATGAACCGGACCCTGGTTCACTTCCCAAATATACCAAACAGATAGCTCGATCATCGAGCTTGTTTATACCAGGTTTCGCTACTTTTGGGTATGCCAAACACCCAAACACTCTGAGATATTGCAAATCCAGTTTCTTTTTCTTGAACATCTCGTATGGTGTTGTGTTGGTTAAGGGCCTAGTAGTAACTCAGTTGATTATATATGTGGAGTGTCTAACCGCTTCCCCCCACATATAGTTTGGAACACTTCGGGCTTTCAAGAGGCTTCTTGTCATTTCAATTAGTGTTCGGTTTCGTCTTTCCACCACCCCATTTTGTTGGGGTGAATATGGTGCTGTTAGGTGCCGGTTAATGCCTTGCTCCTCGCAATACCGGTTAAACATATGTGACGTAAACTCACCCCCTCTATCGGTCCTTAGAGTTTTCACAACTTCACCGGTTTGTTTTTCGGTCAACCTTTTGTATAACTTAAAAGTCTCGAACGCTTCACTTTTAGCCTTTAGCAGATAACTCCACATAAATCGTGAGTAATCATCAATCAAAACGAAAACATACCTGTTACCCGCCACCATAGGAGGAGTAATCGGACCGCATAAGTCACCATGAATCAACTCCAAAACACGAGTTGCTCTAAACGAGGCCGATTGAGGAAACGGTTGTCTTGTTTGCTTTCCAACTAAACATGCTTCACACAACTTCTTTTCGTGTCTTAAAGGTGGTACGCCATTTACCATATTCTTTCTTGTCATGTTTGCAATTGATTCCCAATTAAGGTGGCCGAGTCTTGCATGCCAAAGCCAACTGTTATCTTCTAACCGTGCTTGTAGACATACCGGTTTTCCCACCTTGAGCCGAGTCTTATAGAGCCTATTGACGGCTCTCTTTACGGTCATAAGAATTTTTCCCCGGTTATCACGCAACACAAGTGTGTCGCCTTTCATATTAACCTCGCATCCCATCTCGGTTGTTTGCCCGAGGCTAATAATGTTACTCTTAAGACTTGGGATGTCGGTCAATAGCCGTTGTTCACCAGTTTTGGTTTCAAATAGAATTGACCCTTTTCCACATATGTCAACACAAGAATCATCCCCAAACCTTACCCTTCCTCTGACCCTTTTGTTTAATTCAGAAAAATAAGATATATTACCAGTCATGTGATTACTCGCGCCGTTATCCATATACCACATGTCTTCATCTTTGGATCCGAGTTCAAGCTTCTTTGGTAACATCTTTGATTCGTTCAAGAACATAGTTTCTTGAAGAGTTTCTATCATAAACACAGTAGGATCGGTTTCATCGGCTTCGGCTAACTGGGCTTCATCTTTGTTTCGTTCCGGGCACCGCGACACAAAGTGTCCAAACTTATCACATCGGTAACATTGGATTTTGGACATATCTCGGTTTTTTCTTTGCTTCGGTTTTTGTTTTCGTTGCTGGATCCTTCTTCTCTGTTGGAACGGCTCGAGTTATTACCATCGCGATTCCCTCGACCACGGTTCCCTCCACGACCCCGTGTTCCTTGACCTCGGGCTCGATTGTTGGTCGACGATGATGATGTTTCGGTTTTATTGAACAGTAACTTTGACTGTGGTTCAACAACATCTTCTTCCTTCAACCCTTCCTCATAAGCTTTCAATCTCCCAACAATATCTTCAAACTTTATAGTTTTGAGATCCAACGTTTGTTCAAGGGTTGCAACGATGTGGATATACTTACCACGTGGTAAACTTTTGAGAAACTTCTTGACGAGTTTAGTTTCGTCCATTGTTTCTCCTAACGATGCCGACTTTGAGGCTATACAAGATAGTTTCCCGGCAAAATCATCGATCGCCTCGGTCTCCTTCATGCGCAGATTATCAAACTCGGTTGCTAGGGTTTGTAATCGGGCTTCTTTGACTCGATCCGCACCAACGTTGCGAGATTTGATTGCATCCCAGATAGCTTTAGGACTATCCAGATCGCCGATCTGCATGATCATGGACTCCGGTATCGATTGGAATATAAGAACAACCGCCATGTTATTCTTTTCTTCATCAGTTGATCCCGGTTCAATCGCTTCCCATACCTTATACACCTTCATGATTGCCTTCATATGCAGCAACCAAACGTTGTAGTTGGACGAGGAGAGCATCATTGAACAGGTTGATGCGCTGGTTCTTTTCCCTTCGACGGTGACGACCCAGAGTTTGTCATCTTCTCTGACTGATCGTACAACCTTGATCGCCGGCTCTGATACCAATTCAAGAACGAATTGATAACAAAAACACAATTTAGGGTAAACTCACTTTTATTATAATCAAGAAAAACTAGCTCAAAACTCGATTACAATAATCCCTCACAACAATTCAACCCTAACACGGCTAAACATATATAGGGAATTACAACTTGTTTCCCAAGTAATAGAGAGAACCCTAAAATAACCCAGAGCCCAAAACCAACATGTTTTAGGGTCAACGCGGGCCGACCACAATTCTACACGATTGGGCCGTATTCAATAATTGTCCAACATTTACCTCGTTCAAATTTACAGTTTAACTATTGTTTTTGTTTTTTCCATCTTATTAGCCAAATTACGATTTTATCATCAGTTCGAATTTACAGTTTTGTCATCATTTTTGTTTTTCTCCATGGTAAATTACGATTTTGCTCACAGTGTAAAATTAATTCATGCCAACGTTTTAGGTTTTTTTTTTTTTTTTTTTTTTTTTTTTTTTTTTGACAAAACTATGGTAGCGTTTTGTTTTAGTTGGTTGACTCGGTATAACAGGGCCGTCTTCGAAAATTACAAAAGAATTTTGGCCCTGCGCAAAATAAAAAATTTGGGCCCTATTCATTAATCCATTATGTTTGTTTATTGAGTTGAGTCAAGTCATTAATCCATTACACACTAAAACAGTTGGGCTTTTGAATTTGTTTGGTAAAAACAGTTGGGCTTTAACGTTTTTGTTTCATAAATCCGGACCCTTTAAGTTTTTTCCTTTAAAAACATACAAATTTTTTAATATATATATATATATATATATATATATATATATATATATATATATATATATATATAAACTTATAAATTTTTTGGGCCCTAGATCATGTTATTTATCTGTAAGGGCCTATTTTTTTATAAATCAAACTATACCAACAAAAGATAGAAACAAAAAACAAAAGATTGTTATTTTTTCTCACGTTTCCCTTACACTTCTCTCTCCATGCAAATTAAGCTTGAACTAGTGGCGAATACATGAATTTTGAGTAAGGGGCAAGATATGGGTCGGTCAAAATAGGGTGAATACATGCGGACTCAAAGCGTTATTATTTTTTAGTAATTACATGTTTACCTCAAAAAAAATAATAAAATTAACTAACAAATGAACAATTTTGACATAAAATGTAACTTGAACAATCATTTTTTATAAACAAAACAATTAAACTTAACTGAAACAATATAAATTGAATAACCACCGTTTGCTTTATTATTATTATTTTTTTTATGAAACTAATTTAAAAAAAAATCTACTATAAAGGGCCCAATATCCGCTGACATCCTTACAAAGTTAAAAAGTGGTTTGAATTGAAATAAAAAAATTGGAATTGGCATGCTTCGAACTTGAATCTCTTGGATAAAGATACAAGAAGGCAGCCATCTGCACCATATAAAACTTATATAATTAAATGATTTGGTAAGTATTTTATTTAAGCATAAACCGAATGAAAAAGAAGTTTTGGGCCCTAAATTTTTTGGGCCCAGAGCGGTGACATACCCTTCACACCCTCTGGGCCGGCCTTGCGGTATAATTTTTATTCGTGGGAGGCAGTTGTCTAGCACTCGCTCATTTTCCTGAAAAATTACAATTTTGCCCCCATTTTAAATTTATAGTTTTTTCATCGTTTTAGTTTTTTTTTTTTACAGTAGTATGGTAGTGTTTTGTTTTAGTTGGTTGACTTGATGTAATTTTTATTTAGATCCTATTATGAGTAGTATGTATAAGTAAACGAAACATAAACGTACATGTTATGAGAGAGAAATATTTAGCTTTGCACCCTGCAACGCGGGTGGGGAAAAACCTAGTACTACACAAATTACTTGAAGGGGAATTATGCCATTCAGCTGTCTCTGTCTGACACTTTCTTATTCGTCCTGCTAAATTACGATTTTACCTAGTTTAAATGTACACTTTTGCCATAAGTTTTGTTTTTTTTTTCTCCCATCCAAATTACGATTTTGCCCTCAGTTCAAATTTATAGTTTTGCCATTGCCATTGTTTTAATTTTTTTTTTTTGCTATACAAATAACATGAAGGGGAATAGTGTTAAGCAGCTTGCCTGTCACTTTCCTATTGGTCCAGCTAAATTACGATTTTGATCCGTTTAAATTTACAGTTTTGCCATTAGTTTTGTTTTTTCTCTCCCAGCCAAATTACAATTTTGCCCTTAGTTCAAATTTATAGTTTTGCCATTGATTTTGTTTGTTTTCTTAGTCAAAATACGATTTTGCCATAAACGTAAAAAAAACAGTCATGCCATTGTTTAAGGTTTTTTTTTTTTTTTTTTTTTTTTTTTTTTTTTTTTTTTTGAAAAAAACTATGGTAGTGTTTTGTTTTAATTGGTTGACTCGGTGTAATTTTATTCGTGCTAGACGGCTGCTTGACACACGCTCATTTGTCCTGAAAAATTTCAATCTTGCCCCAGTTTAAAATTATAGTTTTCCAGTGTTTTAGTTTTTTTTTAACAAAAATATGATAGTGTTTTATTTTAATTGGTTTACTCAATGTAATTTTTTGAACATCGTTTTATGAGTAGTATGTACAAGTAACCAAAACACAAACATACATGTTATGAGAGAGAAATATTCGGTTTAGTGTCCCGCAACGCGGACGGGGCAAAAACTAGTATATAAACAATAACCATGAGACATTCTCCTATATATTAAAAATACAAGGTTTTGAACAGTAAAGTTATAATAATAATATATATGGTTTTTTTAATAGTTTTATTATCTTCTTTACTTTTTAAGTTAGATAAGCTTTTGTGAACCGGTACTGATATCGAAAATACCAGTACGGTTATCGGGACATAAAGGTAAAAACCGACACCAGCCTGGTACAGAAAACATCAAAAGTCGGTTTCGAATTGATTTTGAAAATCTTTTAGTTCGGGAAATTCAGTACTGCTACCCGGTACCATTTGCTTATCTCTGATCACGGGTGTCGTATGAAAAAAACACGGTATCGTGCAACTTTTTTTTCCCTTCAACTTCTAATGATTTCTTTTTTAGTTTCAGGGGTAGGGATGAGCTCGGTGCCAACCAATACCGAAAATACCAATTACGGTACCTGTATATGAAGGTAAAAAACGGTAGCGAACCGGTACCAGGAACGCCAAAAGTCGTACCGAATTGGTACTTAAGATCTTTCGGTTCGGGAAATTCGGTACCGGTACCCAGTATCATTTGTTCATCTCTGACCACAGGTTTCATGCGAACAATATTATTACCATACAACTTTTTTGGTTGATTTTCTTTTGGTTATCTTTTAGTATTTTTTTCTATATTTTTTTTATTCTTGTCAGCGGTTTCCGTGCGCAACGCGCTCGTAGTGATTTCAAAACACATGTAAACACAGACTAAACAACAAAAGACGTTCGCCGCAACGCGGCGATAGTAAAAAACTAGTATATTAAATTTTTTATTCTTGTAGATAATCACGTTAGGAACTAGGGATGAGTATTTGGTACCGGGTACTAGTACCGAACCGTACTAGGTATATCCGGTATTGGTTCCGATACCCACTTTCTCCTTTTTTCGGTAGCGGAACCGGTATTTACGGGTAAAACACCGGTAAATACCGGTACCGTACCGGTACTGGTACCGAACAGGTATATTCGGTACCGGTATCCACTTTTTCCGTTTTTCGATACCGTTACTTTCAATATCAAAGAGGTACCGTGCTCATCTCTATTAGTAACCACAACAAAACTTCCCTTGAACTTGCATATTATTTATTAGTTGTTATTAGAAATAAGTAAAACCGCCCGTAATGGGGCGTGTTTTATAAAAAAATTTGCACAAAAACGCCCAATCACGCCCCGACTCCACTACACCCCGGCATTTTCAGGCGTGATTTTTGAGAAAATTGTATGTGGCGTGATTTGAAAAATGCCGGAACTCTATTTTTTTGCCCAATTGAACCTTGCCATGTGTGTATACTTAGTTTTAATTAAAAAAACAATGGAAATTAGTTTTAATTAGAAGGTGATTTAAAAAGAAAAATTGCAGGTTGTTGTTCTTGTGGGTGAAAGGAAGAAGAAGAAGCTTTTTCATTTTAGTCCCTGCATTTTGATTATATTTAAAAAAAAGATTTAAACTTCAAAAGTCTTTAAAAAAGGATTTTGCATTTCAGTCCCTAAAGTTTTAATTAGATTTTGGAAATGTATTTTTTTTTTACTTTTGAATAGGTTTTTTTTTATTTCTACCATTGTATTTTTTTAATTTAATAAAATATTTTAAGTTTTTAATTAAAAAAATAATTGTGTAATGATTGGAAGGGGCGTTATTGGGCATTATTCCCACTACGGCACTTTTGCAATAACGCCCAATAATACCCCCATGCTGACTGGACTGCCACATGGCAGAAAACGCCCAATGGTGGAGGCATTATTGAGCTAACCACTACGCATGGTCTAAAAAGAATTAGCAAATTTTGTAATCTTATTACAAAGATTTTTTTTCTGTATTCTTATTTAGAAGAAAATAATATCGAAAAAAATAAGTCATAGTCATATCAAGTTTTGTATTCTCGTGGATAATGAGGCTGGGAACCACGACAAATTAAAACATCCGTTGAACTGGCAGATTAATTGTTCTAACTAGTTAATTTTCCGCCCGCGCGTTGCAGCGGGGATCCAATGACTGCAAAACGCGTGTCAGCAACGGCAATCAGATACCGAATATCAAAACATAAACAAAAATAGCGTGGTAAGGATAGTCACTCCATCCTAAAAAATGATTTTAAATAACCTAATATATAATAATAGGACCCACACGTCCTACACGTTGAAAATTCGGTTGTTTCAGTTCAGTTATTACAGTGCTAAGACGTTAAAATATGGATGAGCTCGGTACCGGTAACGGCACCGAAAGTACCGATCCAGAAAATCATCGAAATTAGGTACCGGCACCGAAAATGCTCGGTACAATACGGTATGGTATTTGAATGAAAATCAATAAATACAGGTATGGTGCTAGACCGGTGTCGAACCGAAAGTAACGATTCTGAAAACGCCAAAAGGTGGGTACCAAATTGGTACCGAAAATGATTTGGTGTAGTAAATTTGGTACTGATACGATACCGGTTTGATTACAGGATTTGATACGATTTGCTAATCAATAATCTAAATATCCAAGTTAATTTTGCATGCAACAATTCACTCATTACAGAAAAAGACAAAAAAGAAAGCAAAATAAGTTGTTGTGTATATAAAATCTCAGTCAAACGAAATACAATTTACTTACTGTGTGTATGAAAAGTAATATAAACGGTGCAATTACTTGCATTGCTATGTTGCTACATGATTTGATAAGCTTGGTACCAACCGGTACCGAAAATACCGTTACCGAAATCCCCAAAAGCGGGTACCGGTACCGAATATACCTGGTACGGTACCGGTCGGTACTGGTACGTCACCGGTATTGGAGTGTAAAAACCGGTGAATACCGGTACCGAATATACCTGGTACGGTACCGGTCGGTACTGGTACGACACCGGTATTTGAGGGTAAAAACCGGTGATTACCGGTGCCGAACCGATACCAAAAATACACCCGGTTTGGTAAATTTGATTCTGGTACCGGTACCCAATACAATTTGCTAATCACCTATTGATAGTGTAATGCCATGTGGCATGTAACACTGTTCAAAACCTTGTGTTTTTAATATATAGGGTAATTAATATGATTTTTATAATAGTTTTATACATTGACAAAAGATCAAATACAAAGAGTGTTATCGTATAAAACATACAAAGTGAAGGTTCTGTTAAAAAAATGGTGACATTTTCGTAATTAAAATTCGTAGAGTAATTATCAAAATTACCCTACAAATGATCTTGTAGGGCAATTTTTTATTTTGTAAAATGATCTTATAGGGTAATTTTGTAAAGTGTCATCATTACTCCACAAAACGATCTTGTAGTGTAATTTTGATCTTATACGATAATTTTGTAAAGTATCATAGCTATTCTACACATGATCTTTATAGGGTAATTTTGATTTTGTAGGGTAATTTTGATCTTATAGGGTAATTTTGTAGAGTATCATAATCACTCTATAAATGATTTTGTAGGGTAATTTTGTAGAGTATCATAATTACTCTACAAATGATGTTGTAGGGTAATTTTGATCTTTGAAGAGTAATTTCGATAATTACCCTCCGAGTAAATAATTACGAAAATGTCACCGCGTTTTTTCAGAAAAAACCTTCATTTCGTACGTTTTGTATCATAACACACTTTGTACGCAAACTTTACCCTTATGCTTTAACATATTTTCGAAGTTAAATCTCGCAACTCAAATTGATACCTTTATTCATACATTTTTTTTTCTGTCAATTGTAAATGTTATTTTCCCCGTAACTTAAAGATGTTGAAATCAAACTTGATTAGCAAAAGTTAACTAAGGGAATGTGATACCCAGGTGTCGAAATAGCGCCTTTCTCAGGTTTCAAGTCCGGTCGTAAGAAAATGTTATAGGATTAGACTATGTGTAATGGGTTTCACTAAAACGTGAAAAATGTGACTGCTGCGTACACAGACAAGTGAGATTTTCTGAACTTTTTTCTCAAAAGTGTGTAATGGTTTCACATTCAACTTAAATTAAGGACAACAAATTTAAGAAAAATGAAGTGTGTGTGAATGATTGGTAAAAAGTTGGTGGACCCATGCGCCCATCCCCTGACACCAATTACCAAGCTAATGTCGGGGGCACTTAGCGCCCGTTACCAGCCTAGTCAGAGCGGTGTAGGGGCGTGATTATGCTTAGATGTCCATGGGCGTTAACCCACTACAAGTAGTCTTAGGTTGCTCTTAAAAATGCAAAAGTTAAACATGATTATCAGGTGACTTAGACACAGTGGCGGATCTAGGATTTACGCCAAGCGGTAACGTTTTATAAATAAGCGGTAACGAAATCGAAAAAACGTCAAATTTTTCCAAAATTTACACTAATTTTACACTACCGCCGGAACGCCAAGCCGTAGCGGACGCCACCCCTTACACTAATGTACATCCGCCCCTGCTTAGACACTATTATTTAGATATTTGTGGACTTAATTAATAAATACATGATTTTCTCTTTTCTTTAATTTTTTCTGGATGTTTATTTTATATTGCAATCTTTGTCATGGTTGTTCAGATTAATTAACGATTGGTAAACAGGCAGCATCTTGCGTGAATAGTTTTCCTTAATACACTAAATAGCTTATTTGATCACGGTGTGGACCAATGGGTTCGACACATGTCTACGAATGAGATCTAAAGTCCAAGATTTGTTCATACAAACCACACCGATTTAATTATTATCGGGACATGCCCTTTATTATTTTTGTTTGTATAGTAAAGTTCGAGTCAGGTTGGACTGACACAAAATAATATATATTATTCCACTTATTTATTTAACCTTATAAACAATTAACATATTGCATAGGATATATTTTTCATAGATAAAATGATTCTATTCATATTTCATAAGTTTTTTTTAAATATATTGAGTTAGTCAATTAGATCCATGCAGAGTAAAATATAACGTAAACTGGCAGAATATATATTCATAGGTAAAATTTGTAAATACTTAGATGGATTTGTCGATATAATTACACAATAAAAAACCATCCAGTAATATAATATACTTTTTAACATTTGGGGTTGTTATATAAATAATAGAGTAAGTCAACGGTTAGTTAACAATTGTAGTATATTAAATAAATGAACATTGCCCTCCAGGTTCTGTTTGTCGGTTGCTATTGGTAAAGTTTATAAATTATGTAGACATAGTCTAAAATAACTTAGTAAATCGAGATTGCGAACCAAGGCATGTTTAGAATAAAAGGCAAGTTTAAGTGTGGAAAAGACATGTTTAAGGTTTGTAGTCAATTTAATTAAGGTGTCAACTAAATTATTGGTAAAATTATGGGTGAGAAAAGTAAAGAAAAAGGCAATGCGAAGTGCGAACCTTTATGCAAGAATCCGGCCCAAATGATTCCTTGTTTTTTGGATTTTTGAGTGAGGGATTGACTGATTGAATTTGCATATCTTATTTTCAAAGCCAAGACAACTTTGAAAATCTTTACTATGATGAGATTTTAGGCACACAATTGTGTTGTTTACTGTCTTGCAGTTGTGCAACAAACCTGAGTATCTTCGCGTCATAACATGATATAAAGCTTATAGAAATCTTCTTGGATCAACCTCTTAGGGCCTTCTTTGATTACAAATATATAGACAAGAAATACAACAATCACTCATTTAATTAAGAAGTTTAACAAAAATAAAAGATAAACAATTAATTAAGTTAAGCTCAAGATTTTGGACAATCTCACCATCAATGTAACCAGTGGCGGATCTAGAAAACCGTATAGGGGTAACGTTTTAAAAAAAGGGTAACGAAGTCGAGAAAACGTCAAATTTTTCCAAAATTTACACTACCGTCGGAGCGTCACCGGAGCGTCAAGGGGCAACGGAGGTTACCCTTTGTAATAGTATAGGCCCGCCCCTGAATGTAACATTGGAAAGTGGATGAATTTATATAGCTAAGTATGATGGATTAATGAATTGGGATTGGGCTGCCAAGAATGAACCAAAAGAACAAATTAAAAAGCGACAATTTGCACATGAGATGGTTGGCAGATCGCATTCAGGCAGATTCTAGCTGCGCAACCAAGACAAGAAGAAGAAGATAGCACAACCGCAAACAGTAAGGGTTTAGCCGACCACTGCCCGCTTGGCTTAAGTAGCCGTTTGACTCGCATATATATGGAGACTAATTTAAGGACATAGGATTTTTGTTAATTAATTCTGAATGAAGAGTTATATAGTGACAATATCAATTATTTCTTGATGCAGCCAAGACAAGAAGAAGAAGAGAGCACATCCGTTGACAGTAAGGAATGAACCGACCACTGCCTGCTTGACTTGAGTAGCCCTTTGACCAGTTGAGACCAATTCAAGGACATATGAGTTTTGTTGATTAATTCTGAATGAAGAGTTATATAGTGACAATATCAATTATTTCTTTCTATGATTAGTTAATTTCTTTCTTCGGATGTAGGGTTTGATTTCGCATATGGATTCAATTTAACTTGTGATCTTTTGCAAGACATGAATGTGTTTTTATTATTTTTACTAGTGAATGATTCGAGTATATTCATGTTTTTAATATAACTGAGTGTTGAGCAATTTGCTATTTAGAACATTTCATAACATCCTTTCTACTATTTGGTCTTTATCATTAGAGAGCAATGTGTTTTGATTGAAGCGTCCATTGTTTGTCCATCATTCAAGTATGTTAAACAAGACTACGTCTTTGTAGTTTAGTAGTGTAGTTAAGCAAGTTGAATTATACATGGTGTTATCAAACCCGAATCTGGATGTAATTGCTTGTTTGTCATCTCGAATTTGTGTGTGCGGTTTGTTTTTTTTTTCTTCTTAGTTTAATTGCAACTTAAGTTAACATTAGCTTAATTCACATCAAACAAATATTTGTGTTTCACTTTCATAATCAAACTAAACATTTAATACTAACCACATGCTCCTCATGGATACAATACCCTACTTACCTTAGCTATCTAGATCAATCAGGTTTTTGTATGACTTGACCACGGTCATCAGTACTGATCGGTATATGATTTCGTTAATTGAGTTATGTATCCCTCATCATAAACTATCAACATTTCTGAATGAGAAAGGAAACTTTTGACCGGAACATTTGAGATTTCTTGATTTTGTTGACGGTGGTTCTTCTGGTAATGTGGAGGCTGGGTTAAACATGTTCCAAGTGTCAATATTTGATCTCGTATCATGAGTCTTAGATGGACTTTTTTAAAAGCGAACATGCTAGTAAGAGGCTAGCGGCTAGGGACGATACAAGTTACCTTATAGAGAGCATTTGAGCTATAGAAATTAGGTTGCAAGCCCATCTGCATATCCAACTAACTTTGTTTTCCATTCCTTCATCTATAGGCAATCTAATTTTAGGAGAAACATACTACATCATCTGAAATCAATATTCATTTTTATTTTTTTGAAATTTGGAGCTCGATTTGTTTCTAAAAACCAATCTAACCCAAATTGTGTATTTACTACCGCTTACATCAAAGAATTATTTATACCTATTTCCCTTTGATTGGTTCAGCCATGTTGAGAACTACGTTTAGAACCACCAATAACAGTAACTATTAAGTTTTTTTATGGGCAATTGAGGTTACGAATCTCATCTTAATTATATTTGCTCCTTTTTAGGGTGGAGGGGGCGCCAAAGCGTAACCCCTGTCCACGTAGGATTCACCATGCTGTAATACCGCCGCTAGTGTCGCGGGTATGTTGTGTGGGTTGAGGATGAAGGTTGTAGTCACCAAAGCAGGTATGTTGTGTGATGTGTGTGGAGAGGAGAAAGACCTGCAGGTATGTGGTGTTCTGGTGGGAACAGTGCCGCAAGTGGAGTGGTATGCAGGTTATGGTCTCTAGGTAGTTGATGTGGCGCCGTTGTATTGTTTGGTGGGAGGGTATCTTCGGTGAGCCCCCCTCCACCCTTATTGATATATTAAGGAGCATATACAACCATCATTAGACATAAGTACTCAACATTTAGCTATTTCCCCTGGATATCATCATTCCATCAACAATAACATAATGAAGTTATAACAGCCCTGGCCATATGGAAAAGTTACACATTTATCACAACCCACCCCTCTTAAACGTTGATAGAAGCTCAATTCTGTTGGCCCGAACTGGATCTTGATCTCTAAATGAGCGTGATAAACTTGAATAACAATAACTTGTAATAACCGAATGAATGTAATGTATGTACAAATCGAAATGAGTAAGTAAGTTACAAATGAATCTACATGAACCTATTTATAGTTTTCTAAGGGTACGAGTGAATAGACGCGTCTCTCCGTGAAAAGTCATGTCTCTTAGATGTATGGTTGTGATTGAATCTTGAAGAGGTGTGTTGAATCCAATCCACTCGATCAACAGTCGCGTCTTTTCCCTTTTGGCTTGGTACCCGATCGGAAATGGTGTGTGTGTGGAGACACACCTTTTCGGTCATGATGGTAGTTTCCATCTTCCATGTTGTCAACTTTGGTCCTTGTACTTTGTAACCGCTTAAGTAATATATATTATACCTATCTAACTAATTATGTGATGTTAAGAGATTAACCGGTTTCATTCACCCCCTTAATCTCGAACATCCATAAGTTGCTTTAAGTCTTGAATTCCGAGCAGTTCCCTCATTGTAGCAAACTTGATCCTTGCTAGTGCCTTCGTTAGTATATCTGCTCGTTGTAGTTCTCCACTTATGTGTTCCACAGTGATATCTTCATTTTCCACACATTCTCTTATGAAGTGATAGCGTGTGTCAATGTGCTTGCTTCTTCCATGAAAGACTGGATTTCTCATGAGTGCTATTGCTGAAACATTATCTACTCTGAGTCTTATCTTCTCTTCCTTCCAGCCTGTGATTTCACTCAACAATCTTTTAAGCCATAGTGCTTGACATGCTGCTGCAGTGGCTGCCATGAATTCTGATTCGCATGATGATAGTGCCACTGTTTGTTGCTTCTGTGTACACCAGTGTTGGTGCACTTGTGTCTGTACTTTGTCTGTATTCGGTCTGTATGTAAACGATGTCCTGTTTAGTGTTGTAAGTTGACCAAGTCAACCATCCTCCGGTTTGACTTGGACAACAGTTGGTAAATATTGAAAGATGATGTTCTGTGTCGAAGGATAGCCAATCGAAGGATATTGTAGATCCTTCGATGGCATCGAAAGATAGGATTCGAATGATAGACCTCGAAAGGTGATCTTTCGAGGTCCATGCAGATCCTTCGATTACATTGTCATCGATAGATGATCCTTCGAACCATCTATCGGATCCTTCGGACCAGACATCATGAGCTGGGTATAAATACCCATGCAGTGTATGTGTTAGTGCAGTTCTGAGAGTTCACACCCGAGAGATAGAGAGATAAGTTGAGAGCATTCTGTCCGGAACTCACACACACACTTTGAGAGTTTACAAGTTAGATTTGTAAACATTGTGCTTGTAACCGAAACCTTCATTTGCATTAATACAAGTTGTGTTAATCGGTGAACCCGTGTGTGTTTGTGTTTATACTTGCTTAATCTCGGTTTGCTTGCTAGCTTGGATTCCGCACTCGCTAGTGGGTTAGTATAACAAGGTTTGAGGTTCGTCATCCTCCGACAAAAGGGACCTACAAGTGGTATCAGAGCTTGGCTCTTTACCTTGTTTAAAACCGGGTTATTCAAGTTCTTGGTGTGTGTTTGAACACTTGGTTTAACACCCGTTTTTGTTGGTTTTTCTACACTTTTAAACTGGAAAACGTGTTTTAAACTTACCGGGAGTGTTCATTAGTGGGTTGGGTAACTTAAAACTTGTTTTTAAGTGTCATTGTGTTTTTCGGCGAAAATTCCGGTTAAAGGTCCGGTGACTGGTTTTAGGATAAGGTTTCCTTTTTGGGCAAATTATCTTTCAAAATCTTAGTTGGTGGGAAAGTTGTCAGCCTGCCATACTCTTTGCCGAAAGTTGACCTTACCTACCCATCACCTTTTTCACCAACCTGTCACATCAGCGTCAGTGTGTCAGACTCTCTCGAAAGATATCTTTCGACATCGAAAGATCATCTTTCGACTATCTTTCGATCAAGGAAGGCTCGAAAGACTATCATCCTTCGACCCATCCTTCGAAGTCTGAAACATATCCTTCGATAAAGGAATCTATTCGAAAGACAGTGTCCGAAAGATAAGGATTTAACTCGAAAGATAAGGATCTTTCAAAGGAGAATCCTTCGAGTTCTTGAATCTTTCGACATCATTGTTCGAGATTCAACAGTAATCTTTCGAGTACTGTTGATCCTTCGAACAAGTGTTGATCTTTCGATTGTGATCAGTTTATTGTTAACAAGTTTCTGTGATTTGAGATCTTTCGGAACAGGATCCTTCGGCTGTGTTATCTTTCGGATTGTTCACTTAGCATTTATTTTGCTTATCAATCATGAATCCGAGTTGGTGGAATCCTGCCCCAGACAGTGGAAAATATACCAGTTCTGGTGTCACTCCCTCATGGTGGGGTACACCGGCGCCAGACAGTGGAAAATACACGTCTACAAGTCTATCGCCTTCATGGGCCGAGTCTCCGGTATCGACATCTTCTCAGGGAAATCAGTGGGCGTTAGTCTCGAATCAAACTCCTAGTATCCAAAGTATCTTACTGAGCGAAAGTGAAATAGGAAGTTTGAATCGACCTCCGAAGCTGATGCATTTAAATGAGTATCCGGGTTGGGCTGACAGATTCCGTACATATGTTTTGGGTCAAAATACAGAGCTGTGGATACGTTTCACCACGGACTTTGATCAAGCTATCGAGGTCGCTGCTTCAACAACTGCTAGTTTTGCCGATCTTCCAGAAGATCAAAAGAAAATATATGATCTGGAAAAGAAAGCCTACGCCATTCTCACTCAGGCGTTAAGCAAAGACATCTATCATCAGTTTATCAGCTTCAAGACTACAAAGAAGCTGTGGGACGGTTTGAAAACCAGGGGAGTAGGGAATGAAGCAACACGTCAATTGCGTCATGATCTGCTCAAGAAAGAATTCGACTGTTTCACGTGCTTAGATAAGGAGTCTTTGGGAGACATGACAAGTCGGTTTTATCATTTGCTTACTGAGCTGAATAATTTTGGTGTGACGACAACTCAAGCAGAAGTGGTGAAAAAGTTTGCTGATGCTTTGCCTCCCCAATGGAGTAGTTTCTTGGAAATCCTGAAGTATAACGGAGTGTTGAAAACTACAAATATCAACGACTTCGTGCAGCTTCTGGAAAACAAGGATCAGGAGGAAACGTTAAAGGCGAAGAGAGTTCCATTGCCACAAAATCCTGAAATGTATTGTGGAACTTCCAATACTTCGTCTGCAAGGACAGGTCCACATGCTCCTTTGCAAACGGCATTTGTCACTAGCACGGATATGTATGGCAATCCGGTGCAAGTTCCTGTAAAGCCACCTCCTACCACAGACATGTATGGAAATCCAATACAACCACCTCCTCCTCCGCCTCCTGCTCAACAACAACGTGCATGTTATGGAGGAACATCATCTGCTGCTCAACAATCAAAGTCAAGTACCGTACAGCTCGACACGTCAAGCTTCTCTAAAATCAGTGTAGAAGTAGCTAAGGAACACATGGAGCTGCTCAACACTGTAGTGAGCGCGTACTGTGGGTTGATAGAAGGTCAGATTGGCAATATTAATCTGACACAAGAAGACTACAGGCAGATTGATAAAGAAGAGATGGACTTGATGGATATCAAGTGGGCCTTTGCAAGTGCTGTGAGAAGAGCAAAGGATTGGATGGAAAGTACTGGAAGAACCAGCTTGGAAAGTAAAAGAGACACCAAGTATGGGTTCGATAAACAAGCTGTTAAGTGCTTCAACTGTGGTGAACGGGGTCACTTTAAAAGGGAGTGCACAAAGCCAGCCCAGCACGGAAATCAAAACCCCTTCAGAAACCAAGGCAACCAGCAGAACAGAAACAATGATCGTACATTGGTACCCGTCAATAATCAAACCAACCGGGCACTTGCAGTTCAGGTGGATGAAGGTTGTGACTGGTCAATCCAGTTGGGTGGTGATGCTCCTGATGGAACAGCATGTTTTGCTCAGATTGTAAAGAAGCTAGTTCACACCAGTGGTGGAGAATCTTCTGCCAGTGGTGGTGAATCGTCTGAAGATGAAGATTCGTCTGGGTACAGCAGGAGTGTCGATGGAGAATCATCCAATTCTGGTGATGATCATGTGGGTGAGACATCTAATGTTTCGGATGATGCTGACTTTGATGAACTTTTGGAGGAAGCTGCAGCAGAAACTCAAAGAAGATCTATTCTAGTGGATCAAGCTGCTTATACTTCGTCTTCTCTCCATTCAGCCTTTATGGCTAATGTCGACGGTTCATCAAGTCAGGTATGTGTCGATGAACCCACTGCTGTTAATTGTGATGAATGTGCTAGGTTGCATGCTAGGTGTGCTGACTTAGAGGGAAACATGTCTGAGTTGCAAGCCAAACATGATGTTTTACAAGCTAGTTTGTTTGACTTGCAAGACAAACATAGTTCCTTGAGTGCTGAGTGGTGTGACTTGCAAAGCAAGCATGAGGCTTTGCAAGAGAAATATGATGTGACATTCATCCACAATCAGAAGTTGACCGTGGATCTCTCAAAATGCACAGAAGCCAACATGTTTTATGAAAACCATGAAAAAGAATTTAAGTCAATGATTGAGACATTAAAGAAAGATAAAACTGAATTGACAAAAATGGTTTCAAGAAAACAGACGGACATCAATTTGTATATATCTCGCCTGGAGATTATGCAAAAAGAGATGGCTTGTGTGAAAACAGAAAGCGATGCAATCCAGCTTAAGCTAGACAGTTATTTGAGCTCTAGCTATGTGTTGGATCACATCATTGATGTTCAGAAGGAAAAGAGGGATGTCACATGCATTGGCTACAAGAAATGTCCACCACCAGTTAGACACAATTATGATGCCATGCCAGATGAGGAGGACAGAGTGGTATTTGAACCTTCTGTGCCTCTAGATGTTAAGGAGTTTGCTGCAGGGCTCGGATACCAAAAGGAAGTATCCTCAGATTCAGATGTGTCAGCAGATACATTTGTAAGTGCTGAACAGAATCAAGATCCTCCAGTTGTGATTGAGGATGCTGATTCTTCTGATGATGAATCTGATGATACCGTCCCAGCAAAGTCTGATGCGGTAGCCAAGAATGAGGACATACCTCTCGAGAATCACATTCTATGTGATCCCCCTGTGAAGCCCGCTAAGACTGTTGCAACTGAGTCCTCATCTACAGAAGAGCCGGAGAGTGTGAATTTGCTGTACACTCTAGTTGGTGATGATAAAATTTACTCAGACAAAGATTTTCCCATTAAGAATGTTAATCAATCCTTAATCTGTAAAGTCTTTGAAAATTCGACAAGTAAATTTTTGGGAAAGTCAGGACCACGTGTTACAGTTACACAGTGTCCTCCTATTCCAAAAGCTGAAATTCGAAAACAATTTGGCAACAAGAAATTACCAACAGTGCCAAAACAGCAAAATCACACCAAGCCCAAAGGAAAATCACCGGCTCAAACTCAAAAGAAGCCGAATCAGAAAAACAAGAATGTAAACTTTGTGAAATCAACGGGAACGGACAAAATTGAAACGTTTGAAAATAAATCTAATTTAGATTTTGTCAAGAAAGCTACTGTTTTGAAACGAAAAGAACAAAACAGTTCACAGCCTAGTTCCTCGGGTTCACAAAGTTCAACATCACCGGCTAATCGATCACATGATACTTCGGGGTTTGTAGAACGAAGATCATGTTTTGAGTGTGGAACCATTGGACATATTATTCGTAATTGTCCATATCTTCATAAGCAAAAAGAAAAGGTTGATGATCCCCGTGACCACAATGACCGTAAGCGATCTGTTTCTGTAAAACAAGATCCCCGCCTTGCAAAAGAAAGGGAAAAGAAACAGAAACGCCAACAGGTCAAGAAGATTGAGAAAGCAATTAAAACCGATGTGGTTCAAAAACAATCTGTTGCTGTAAAACCAGAAAATTCCAAAACTTCAAACAGTCAAGAAGTTAAAATTTTAAAGAAAGACACTGGTAAAACAAAACAGACATGGAAACCTAAATCGGTTACTGAATCAGGGGGACCATCACAATTCACCAACCATCAAAGACAAGAAGTTATTGTCATTGATGAAAATGGAAGACCCAAGACCACAATGGCTTGGGTCCCCATCTCCAACTAATTCATTTGAGTTCATGTGCAGGGTGTTCCAGGAGGAACTGTCAGTAGTCATTGGATTGTTGATAGTGGGGCATCCAGGCACATGACAGGCGACATGAAGCTTCTCTACGATGTTAAATCTATTAGAGGAGGTTATGTTGCTTTTGCTGGAGATAAAGGTGGATATATAACGGGTGAAGGAATGATATCCAACGGGATTGTCAGCTTTGACAAGATCAATTTTGTGCAACAACTTGATCACAATCTTCTTAGTGTTTCTCAAATCTGTGACAAGCAGTTCTCAGTACACTTTGATGCTAATGGATGTTATGTGCTGAAACCCGGCTTCAAAATTCCAAAAGAATGGATTCTCTTGTCGGCTCCAAGGATAAATGATTTGTACGTCCTTGACATGAGCCAAGCTATTACAACGTCTGCACAAGCAACTTGTTTCGTTTCCAAAGCCACAGAAAAAGACACTATCTCTTGGCACAGACGAATGGGTCACATTCACTTACGCAAAATGAATCATTTGGTTGCAAATGAATTGGTGAATGGTGTTCCCCTCAAAAATTTCCATCTTCAAGACGTCTGTGTTTCGTGCCAGAAAGGAAAGCAAACAAAGAAGAAGCACCCTACAAAGAAGATCAACACAGTGGCAGTTCCTCTTGAACGTTTGCACATGGATTTATTCGGTCCTGTCAAGCACAAGAGTATTCGGGGTGATCAATACTGTCTCGTGGTTACTGATGATTATTCAAGATTTTCTTGGGTAGCTTTCATGGCACACAAGAGTGAAACCTTTGGCATTATCAAAAACTTGATCATTCAGATTGAGAATTTGTATAAGTTGAAGGTTAGGCGGATACGTAGCGACAATGGTACTGAATTTAAAAATCATTCCATGACGGAGTTCTGCACTTCAAAGGGTATTCTTCATGAGTTTAGTGCAGCTTATACTCCTCAACAGAATGGTGTCGCTGAACGTAAGAACTGCACATTGATCGAGACTGCTAGGACAATGTTGGTAGAGTCACAGTTGCCCATTCCATTCTGGACTGAAGCTGTGGCCTCTGCATGTTATACATTGAACAGAGTCCTTACAGTCAAAAGACACAACAAGACCTGCTTTGAGCTTCTTCAAAAACGGAAACCAGATTTTTCTTATCTAGAACCGTTTGGAGCTCCATGCACAATCATCGATCCTAATGGAAAGTTTGGGGCAAAAGCAATTGATGGATACTTTCTTGGGTATGCCACCCCTAACTTACGAGTCTGGAATCTAGAGACTAAAAGGGTCGAGGAATGGTCTGAGGTCAGAGTACAAAGGCACACCTTGCCAGTCAAAAATCCGGGTCAACCTTGGATGTTTGAGTATGATGACTTCTTCAATTCGATCAATGTTGAAGCCGTTGAAGAAAATGCTGCGGCTAGGATGTTTTTCGAGAGTGACAATGCAACAGTTTCACCGGTGGTTCGCCCGATTCTTGTTAATCAAGAACCATCTTCTTCGGTGAATAATAATACTCTCATCAATGAGGATTTTCATGATGCAAACGAATTGAACGAATCTTCAGAGGATGATGAATTTCTAGATGCAGATCAAGAAGCCCCAACAACAGCAGCTCATGGTACTTCAGAGGGTACTCCCCCAGTAGATGCCCATAGAACAGCTGAGGCTACTGCATCATCCTCTTCGTCAATTCCGGGCCTTGAATTGGTTGTTGATCTTAACCTCAACAACCTGGGTGTAAATGTTCCAGTTCCAGATAATCCAGAAACAAGGATTCATAATACCCATCCTCAACAAAACATCATTGGAAATGTGCAAAGTGGCGTTCAAACAAGAAACATGTTGCGAAATAACAACAATGCAGGCTTGTATGCAGCTATTCGAGAATCTGGGCAACAAAACGACTGGTCCTTCGCGTGTTATGTCTCACAGGAAGAACCAAGAACGTGGAAAGAAGCCTTGAAGGATAATGCTTGGGTTGAAGCAATGCAGGAAGAACTACAACAATTCCAGAAGCTGGGTGTCTGGAAACTCGTAGAGAAACCTGCTGGATACAAGAAGATTGGTACCCGTTGGGTTTTCAAATGCAAAAAGGATGACCGCGGAGTTGTTATCCGAAACAAAGCACGTTTAGTCGTTCAAGGTTTTCGTCAGATTGAAGGGATCGACTACAACGAAGTCTATGCACCAGTGGCACGTCTCGAAGCAATTCGAATCTTTCTAGCCTATGCATCCTTCAAAGGATTCAAGGTTTATCAGATGGACGTGAAAAGTGCATTCTTACACGGTGTGGTTGAAGAAGAGGTATACGTCGAACAGCCTCCAGGTTTTGAAGATCCTATCCACCCCGATCGGGTTTGGTTGCTCAACAAAGCTCTTTATGGTCTTCATCAAGCACCGCGGGCTTGGTATGCAACCTTATCTCACTATCTGCTGGAGAACGGTTTTCGTAGAGGTCTTATCGACTGTACTCTTTTCATCAAAGAACAAGATGGAGATCTTCTTCTGGTACAGGTATACGTTGATGATATTATTTTTGGTTCTACTAATGATGTCTTGTGTAGGGAATTCGAGCGGATAATGCAGGATAAATTCGAGATGAGTGCTATGGGGGAAATGACCTTCTTCTTGGGCCTACAAGTACAACAAACAGAGTCTGGGATATTCATCCATCAGACTAAATATGTTGGTGACATCTTGAGCCGGTTCCAGATGTCTGATGCAACGCCCATTGGTACCCCATTGCCAACAAATCACGGAATTACTCCTGACTTGAAGGGAGAAGCTGTTAGCCCCTCAAACTATCGCGCTATGATCGGATCTCTTATGTACCTCACAGCATCAAGGCCAGACATAATGTACCCAACGTGCCTGCTTGCCAGATATCAAGTTAACCCGAAGGCCTCACATCTTGCTGCTGTTAAAAGGATTTTTCGTTATTTGAAGGCGTACCCTGACACCGGTCTGTGGTACCCTAGGGATAATAACTTTGAATTGGTAGCTTTCAGTGATTCTGATTTTGGCGGATGCAAAATCGACGGTAAATCCACAACGGCTGGATGTCAGTTCTTAGGAAATCGCCTAGTCACATGGCAGTGCAAGAAGCAGACGTGTGTCGCTACATCAACATGCGAAGCTGAATACATTGCTGCCTCAAGTTGTTGCTCCCAAGTTCTTTGGATCCAACAACAATTGCGGGACTACGGTTTTGAATTCCTAACTACTCCTATTTACGTTGATAATTCTGCTGCTTTAGATATCACTAAAAATCCTGTGCAGCATTCAAAGACCAAACACATCGAAATCAAATATCACTTCATACGTGATTGCTTTGAGAAAAGGCTAATCGATGTTGTTAAGGTCCACACCGATGACCAACGTGCCGACTTATTTACCAAAGCTTTTGACAAATCTAGATTTGACTTCTTATTATTGGTAAACGGCATTAAGGTCAAGCAAGAGTAAAACCAACATCGGAAAATCATTTTTGTAAATACCTTTGTGTTTTTAAATTTGTCTTAGTTTATTGATTTTAGGGGGAGTAAATCCAAAAATCAGAAAATCCAAAAACAGCGAAAAATTTCAAAAACACAAAAACAATAGAAAAACAAAAATGAGTTTCCTGGCGAGCAAAAGAGAAAATGATAGTACATCAGTGGTCTATCCAAACCTCTTTAAAACCTTAAATGAAAAACGATAAGCAGCTCTATATAAGATGTATCGGTAGGCTCACAATCATTTTAAAGTGTGCAGGGTGATATAAATCTTAATCGACTGAAGACCAGGTGGGAACCATTCATTGGCATATGGTCTTAGTACCGAAATTTCGTTTGATAGATTGCCGAGGTTCTGAGATATTCGGTCTTTATGCTGCTTATCATCTGGGTATCATGGTTGTATCTTTTACCGAAAAATAAACGGGGACGCAAGTCTAGATCTTCCATGATACTATACATACGTGTACATATCTCATACTGCATTCGACCTCAATAAGTGATAAACAATCACATGTCCATATCAAATAAGTGATAAAATATCACATTTATCCGGGTGTCAAGTTCGTCTCTCTGCTGTACGGAAGTACTGACCTGTTCACGGACTTGCACCTGTGCCCTCATGCATACGAAAATCAAGTTCCTCATCAATAAGTGATTATATCACATAGGACTTGTTTTCAATTCAAAATAAGTGAGCATCTCACATCATATATGGTCAAACAGATGATAATCGGTATACTCACCGGTAAGATGAACTCTCGTGCATACCTTGATACGGGAATGTGTCGTGATGTGGATGAACACCGGTCGGTAAGTATAAATCATACCTTAACGTATCCCCTCGCCATGATTACATCTGATAAGTTGAGCTTAAGTGGACAACAATACCGATAATTGTTATAGGATGCTTATCTTAATGTTAACTAACTGAACAACAAGAGTGTTTTGGCATGACCGTACACTGATATGATTCTCTTACCCTCGAAACTCGCAAAAAGAATGTCTGTATATATTTATTTACTGCTTAACTTTTATTGTTTTCTTTTAAACAGTTTCGTCGTTTGGTGCATATCAGCACGACATTAGCGGTGATGTCGTTTGATAACAATCAAAGGATTTTAAATTGTTGTCTTTTAATTTCAAAAATACCAAAAAGATTTTAGGCGTGTTTTAATATAAACTTTATAAAAGACAAAAAGATTTTATTTCTGCTTTATTTTCGATCGTACGATGTTGGAGCTCGAGTCTTCGTTACCTGAAACTTGACTGAAAACCGAACTGACTAAATCTTCATAAACGGTCAAAATTTGCAAGTTTTGAAAGTTAAAACTAAAATTGACAAATTTATTAAACTTTCAAACTGTCGGACGGTGGTTGATTGTGACATGGTCATTCGTGTGTCATTTGTTTATGCTATCTATTCCAAGCAGTTGTTCTCATTACGCGTTTAGATTTCTTGCATGTGCAGATTCTAAAGGCTAGGAGAACATTGTCGATGACAAAGCTTTGGAATGAAGACACGACGAGAAGGCGCTCAAAAGATGAAGATGATCGAGTTGCCGCTGGCCATCTTCAACACCACCAGGATCTCACTTCATAAAGTTAAAGTATTTCACGAGCATGACTCAAGGGGGAGCTTATGTTAAGGGGGAGTTTGTCAACACACTTCCTACATGATACGGGTAGTTTGTTGATACACTCTCTGCTTTCAAGACGTGAAGACTTTGAAGATCCTCCGACTTTGAAGACTTGAAAGGACATCAGAGTTTTGAGAACTCGAAGACCAAAGACCGTCGAAGTTCGAGACGAGTCTACAACTATAGAAGATAAAGACAAAGCTACAGCCAAGGGGGAGTTTGTTGGTGCACTTGTGTCTGTACTTTGTCTGTATTCGGTCTGTATGTAAACGATGTCCTGTTTAGTGTTGTAAGTTGACCAAGTCAACCATCCTCCGGTTTGACTTGGACAACAGTTGGTAAATATTGAAAGATGATGTTCTGTGTCGAAGGATAGCCAATCGAAGGATATTGTAGATCCTTCGATGGCATCGAAAGATAGGATTCGAATGATAGACCTCGAAAGGTGATCTTTCGAGGTCCATGCAGATCCTTCGATTACATTGTCATCGATAGATGATCCTTCGGACCATCTATCGGATCCTTCGGACCAGACATCATGAGCTGGGTATAAATACCCATGCAGTGTATGTGTTAGTGCAGTTCTGAGAGTTCACACCCGAGAGATAGAGAGATAAGTTGAGAGCATTCTGTCCGGAACTCACACACACACTTTGAGAGTTTACAAGTTAGATTTGTAAACATTGTGCTTGTAACCGAAACCTTCATTTGCATTAATACAAGTTGTGTTAATCGGTGAACCCGTGTGTGTTTGTGTTTATACTTGCTTAATCTCGGTTTGCTTGCTAGCTTGGATTCCGCACTCGCTAGTGGGTTAGTATAACAAGGTTTGAGGTTCGTCATCCTCCGACAAAAGGGACCTACAACCAGGTTATAGGTGATTCTCCAAAGTAAAATACCAGACCAGTTGTTCCTTTTCCTTTGTCTGTATTAACTCCAAAACTACTGTCACTATAACCTGTGATCTTACATCCTCCTTGCTTCTTGTAGATGATTCCATGCTCTTTAGTTCCTTTGATGTAACGTAGTATTTGCTTTACTGCTTTCAAATGTTGTTCCTTTGGTTCTTGCATGAATCTACTAAGTAGACTGACTGGGTAACAGAGATCTGGTCTTGTATGCAATAAGTACCTGAGAGAACCTATCAGGCTTCTGTAGTGTGTTGCCTTTACTAGATGTCCTTCTTTAGTCTTTGTTAATTGAGTTCCTGGAGTCATGGGTGTCTTTGTATTATTGCAGGATAACATATCGGCGTCTTTGAGTATCTTGTTGATATATCCTGTCTGCTTGATGCCTATCTCACCCCCTGCTTGAATTACTTATATTCCCAGATAGTATGCTAGTAATCCTAGATCGCTCATATCGAATTTGTTCTTCATCTGAGATTTGAAGATGTCTATCTCCTTCTTTGATGTTCGAGTGACTATCAAGTCATCAACATAGACTCCAACTATTAGCGTAGAGGCTTCACTCGTCCTTGTATAGATTGCGTTCTCTAAAGTGCACTTCTTGAAGTTAAGTGACTTTAGGGTTTGATCTAACTTTGTATTCCAAGCTCTTGGTGCTTGTCTTAATCCATACAGTGCTTTAGATAGTCTGTAAACCTTTCCTTCATTTACTGACTTTATAAATCCTTCTGGTTGTGATACATAGACTTCCTCCTTGAGGTCTCCGTGTAAGAATGCAGATTTCACATCTAAATGATGTACCTCCCAACCTTGATATGCTGCTAAAGCTAACATTAGTCGTACTGTTTCCATACGTGCTACTGGTGCAAAGACTTCGTCAAAGTCTATTCCGTGTTGCTGAACATATCCTTTTGCAACTAGCCTTGCTTTGTGTCTAACAATGTTTCCGTTTGCATCTTTCTTAGTCTTGAATACCCACTTTAAACCTATTGCCTTGTGACCACTTGGTAATTCCGTCAAATTCCAAGTGTTATTCTTGTTTATTGAATCTAACTCAGCCTTCATTGCTTCAATCCATTTTTTGTCACTAGATGCTTCCTTGTAATTCCTTGGTTCTTCTTCAGCGAGTAATAATTCATGTGGATCTAGTTGAATTTCTTCTGTTTCTTCATACAGGTCTTCGAGACTTTTTAGTCTTACTGGAGTGTCGCTAATACTCTCTGTTGTACTTTCAGAGGTAGATGGACTTCCACTTGATAAACTGCTTGAGCTTCCTGCTGAGTTCTGATTGTATGAATATGCTGGCGGGGTTACATAGGAGTCTTGTTCTTCTGTCTGATCTACTCCCGAATCATCATGTTGTGGCCCGCTACTGCCTGGACTATTTGGTTCATTTTCTTCTAACTCTGGTGGTATGTCATCTTCTTGAATGACAAAGTTTGTCCATTCGGGATTCCCTGAATCTACCGTTTCCATGTAACTATTCCAGTTCCATGGTTGACCTTCCATGAACTTTACATCTCTACTGACACGTATCTTGCTCTTTGCTGGATCATATAATCTGTATGCTTTTGATCCTTCTTCTATTCCAAGATAAACCATAGGTGCACTTCTGTCATCTAACTTCTTTTGTTGAAGTGGTAGTACCTTAGCGTAAGCAGTGCAGCCGAAAACCTTCAAGTGTTCCAGATTTGGCTTTCTTCCTTTTAGTGCTTCATATGGTGTCTTGTTCACCAGGGCTTTTGTCGGAACCCTGTTTAGTACATATATCGTGTGTCATATTGCTTCACCCCAAAAGTTCTGTGGCATGTTCATTGCCTTCAGCATACTGCGAGTAGTGGATAACA